>NW_024058964.1:80000-91590 GCF_016432855.1 Salvelinus namaycush
GTGTATGTGACAAATACAATTTGATTTGATTTGATAACATTTTATAACATTGTATATGCAAATTAGCACTCTGTACGTTAATCATTCTCTACGCCGTCTTTATGAACCGTTTTGATCGTTAGAGTCTGATATGCAGATTGTCATTCTGTTTATTTTACTCATATGAGTTTCAGAATGAAACAAATGTAATCCCAGGTGCAGACGACTGCCGCTTGTCCTGGTAAAGTATTGGGCTGACTGGCTGGACTGACAGTCAGTTAAGAACAAATTCTTATTTACAATGACGGCCTACCCCGGGCCAAACCAGGACGACGCTGGGCCAATTGTGCGCAGCCCTATGGGACTTCAATAACGGCAGGATGTGATACAGCCTGGATTCAAACCAGGGACTGTAGTGACGCCTCTTGCACTGAGATGCAGTGCCTTAGACCATTGTGCCGCGCAGGAGCCCACACATATCCACTACCGTTCAAAAGTTTGGGATCACGTAGAAATGTTCTTGTTTTTATAAGAAAAGCTACATTTTTTGCCCTTTAAAATAACATAAAATTGATCAGAAATACATTGTAGACATAGTTAATGTTGTAAATTACCATTGTAGCTTGAAACGGCTGATTTTGAATGGAATATCTACATAGGGGAACAGAGGCCCATTATCAGCAACCATCACTCCTGTGTTCCAATGGCACGTTGTGTTAGCTAATCCAAGTTTATCATTTTAAAAGGCTAATTGATCATTAGAAAACCCTTTTGCAATTATGTTAGCACAGCTGTAAACTGTTGTCCTGATTAAAGAAGCAATAAAACTGGCCTTCTTTAGACTAGTTGAGTATCTGGAGCATCAGCATTTGTGGGTTCGATTACAGGCTCAAAATGGCCAGAAACAAAGAACTTTCTTCTGAAACTCGTCAGTCTATTCTTGTTCTGAGAAATGAAGGCAATTCCATGAGAGAAATGCCAAGAAACTGAAGTTCTCGTACAACGCTGTGTACCACTCCCTTCACAGATCAGCGCAAACCGTCTCTAACCAGAATAGAAAGAGGAGTGGGAGGCCCCGGTGCACAACTGAGCAAGAGGACAAGTACATTAGAGTGTTTAGTTTGAGAAACAGACGCCTCACAAGTCCTCAACTGGCAGCTTCATTAAATAGTACCCACAAAACACCAGTCTCAAAGTCAACGGTGAAGAGGCGACTCCGGGAGAATGGCCTTCTAAGCAGAGTTCCTCTGTCCAGTGTCTGTGTTCTTTTGCCCATCTTAAACTAAAAATGTTTTGGCCAGTCTAAGATATGGCTTTTTCTTTGCAACTCTGCCTAATTGCAGTTGCAAAAGGGTTTTCTAATGATCAATTAGCTTTTTAAAATGATAAACTTGGATTAGCTAATGTAATGTGCCATTGGAACACAGGAGTGATGGTTGCTGATAATGGGCCTCATTAACAATGTCTACACTGTATTTCTGATCAATTTGATGTTATTTTAATGGACAAAAAATAGCTTTTCTTTCAAAAACAAGGACATGTCTAGGTTATACATAATATATCTCTCACACACAAATTGGGGCAGCAGGTAGCCTAGTGGTTAGAGAGTTGGACTAGTAAACAAAAGGTTGCAAAGAAAAACTCCCAGAGATGACATGGTAAAAATCTTTCGTTCTGCCCCTGAACAAGGCAGTTAACCCACTGTTCCTAGGCTGTCATTGAAAATAAGAATTTGTTCTTAACTGACTTGCCTAGTTAAATAAAGGTAAAATTAAAAAAAATCACCCTTAATCAATCAAAATGTTCTCAATTTGGGTTTATGATTAATCTCCTCCACCCATTTTTTTTTAAATCTTGCATCAACAGTTGTTTTTTAATCATATCTATGTCGCAGAGTACCGGAGCATGTCTTTAACCATGACACATCCAGCCCAACGCGGGAGGATTTCGCAGAGTACCGGAGCATGTCTTTAACCATGACACATCCAGCCCAACGCGGGAGGATGAGGCAGAGTACCGGAGCATGTCTTTAACCATGACACATCCAGCCCAACGCGGGAGGATGAGGCAGAGTACCGGAGCATGTCTTTAACCATGACACATCCAGCCCAACGCGGGAGGATGAGGCAGAGTACCGGAGCATGTCTTTAACCATGACACATCCAGCCCAACGTGGGAGGATGAGGCAGAGTACCGGAGCATGTCTTTAACCATGACACATCCAGCCCAACGCGGGAGGATGAGGCAGAGTACCGGAGCATGTCTTTAACCATGACACATCCAGCCCAACGCGGGAGGATGAGGCAGAGATCATGTCTTTAACCATAGGTCACCTTTAAATGACTAAACAGTATCTAATATTAGCAGACTAGCTTTTTGTGTTAGTCATTAGATTTGACTGTTAAGCATTGACTTTTTCATTGTTTCAGTGACATATGTTCTCTGTATATTGTTAGCCTGTCTAATTTTAGGTAGTAGCATTTTGAACGGTGAGCATCAGGGGAGCTCTGCCCAGGCATCGCTGTTGGTGCCTCAGTCTCCGTGACTCCTCCATGTCTCTGTGTTGAGCTAATTAGACTTCAACAGGTGCCGCTTTGTGCTTATCGCTGACATGTTCTAATTCTCTCAACGTGTTCTCTATCATATCTGGTGTTGTGTTCTAATTCTCCCAACGTGTTCCCTATCATATCTGGTGTTGTGTTCTAATTCTCTCAACGTGTTCTCTATCATATCTGGTGTTGTGTTCTAATTCTCCCAACGTGTTCCCTATCATATCTGGTGTTGTGTTCTAATTCTCCCAACGTGTTCTCTATCATATCTGGTGTTGTGTTCTAATTCTCCCAACGTGTTCTCTATCATATCTGGTGTTGTGTTCTAATTCTAGACAACGTGTTCTCTATCATATCTGGTGTTGTGTTCTAATTCTAGACAACGTGTTCTCTATCATATCTGGTGTTGTGTTCTAATTCTCCCAACGTGTTCTCTATCATATCTGGTGTTGTGTTCTAATTCTAGACAACGTGTTCTCTATCATATCTGGTGTTGTGTTCTAATTCTAGACAACGTGTTCTCTATCATATCTGGTGTTGTGTTCTAATTCTCCCAACGTGTTCTCTATCATATCTGGTGTTGTGTTCTAATTCTAGACAACGTGTTCTCTATCATATCTGGTGTTGTGTTCTAATTCTCCCAACGTGTTCTCTATCATATCTGGTGTTGTGTTCTAATTCTCTCAACGTGTTCTCTATCATATCTGGTGTTGTGTTCTAATTCTAGACAACGTGTTCTCTATCATATCTGGTGTTGTGTTCTAATTCTCCCAACGTGTTCTCTATCATATCTGGTGTTGTGTTCTAATTCTAGACAACGTGTTCTCTATCATATCTGGTGTTGTGTTCTAATTCTCCCAACGTGTTCTCTATCATATCTGGTGTTGTGTTCTAATTATAGACAACGTGTTCTCTATCATATCTGGTGTTGTGTTCTAATTCTCCCAACGTGTTCTCTATCATATCTGGTGTTGTGTTCTAATTCTAGACAACGTGTTCTCTATCATATCTGGTGTTGTGTTCTAATTCTAGACAATGTGTTCTCTATCATATCTGGTGTTGTGTTCTAATTCTAGACAACGTGTTCTCTATCATATCTGGTGTTGTGTTCTAATTCTAGACAACGTGTTCTCTATCATATCTGGTGTTGTGTTCTAATTCTAGACAACGTGTTCTCTATCATATCTGGTGTTGTGTTCTAATTCTCCCAACGTGTTCTCTATCATATCTGGTGTTGTGTTCTAATTCTAGACAACGTGTTCTCTATCATATCTGGTGTTGTGTTCTAATTCTCCCAACGTGTTCTCTATCATATCTGGTGTTGTGTTCTAATTCTCTCAACGTGTTCTCTATCATATCTGGTGTTGTGTTCTAATTCTAGACAACGTGTTCTCTATCATATCTGGTGTTGTGTTCTAATTCTCCCAACGTGTTCTCTATCATATCTGGTGTTGTGTTCTAATTCTAGACAACGTGTTCTCTATCATATCTGGTGTTGTGTTCTAATTCTCCCAACGTGTTCTCTATCATATCTGGTGTTGTGTTCTAATTCTCTCAACGTGTTCTCTATCATATCTGGTGTTGTGTTCTAATTCTAGACAACGTGTTCTCTATCATATCTGGTGTTGTGTTCTAATTCTCCCAACGTGTTCTCTATCATATCTGGTGTTGTGTTCTAATTCTAGACAACGTGTTCTCTATCATATCTGGTGTTGTGTTCTAATTCTCCCAACGTGTTCTCTATCATATCTGGTGTTGTGTTCTAATTATAGACAACGTGTTCTCTATCATATCTGGTGTTGTGTTCTAATTCTCCCAACGTGTTCTCTATCATATCTGGTGTTGTGTTCTAATTCTAGACAACGTGTTCTCTATCATATCTGGTGTTGTGTTCTAATTCTAGACAATGTGTTCTCTATCATATCTGGTGTTGTGTTCTAATTCTAGACAACGTGTTCTCTATCATATCTGGTGTTGTGTTCTAATTCTAGACAACGTGTTCTCTATCATATCTGGTGTTGTGTTCTAATTCTAGACAACGTGTTCTCTATCATATCTGGTGTTGTGTTCTAATTCTAGACAACGTGTTCTCTATCATATCTGGTGTTGTGTTCTAATTATAGACAACGTGTTCTCTATCATATCTGGTGTTGTGTTCTAATTCTCTCAACGTGTTCCCTATCATATCTGGTGTTGTGTTCTAATTCTAGACAACGTGTTCTCTATCATATCTGGTGTTGTGTTCTAATTATAGACAACGTGTTCTCTATCATATCTGGTGTTGTGTTCTAATTCTAGACAACGTGTTCCCTATCATATCTGGTGTTGTGTTCTAATTATAGACAACGTGTTCTCTATCATATCTGGTGTTGTGTTCTAATTCTCCCAACGTGTTCTCTATCATATCTGGTGTTGTGTTCTAATTCTAGACAACGTGTTCTCTATCATATCTGGTGTTGTGTTCTAATTCTCCCAACGTGTTCTCTATCATATCTGGTGTTGTGTTCTAATTCTCTCAACGTGTTCTCTATCATATCTGGTGTTGTGTTCTAATTCTAGACAACGTGTTCTCTATCATATCTGGTGTTGTGTTCTAATTCTAGACAACGTGTTCTCTATCATATCTGGTGTTGTGTTCTAATTCTCTCAAAGTGTTCTCTATCATATCTGGTGTTGTGTTCTAATTCTAGACAACGTGTTCTCTATCATATCTGGTGTTGTGTTCTAATTCTAGACAACGTGTTCTCTATCATATCTGGTGTTGTGTTCTAATTCTAGACAACGTGTTCTCTATCATATCTGGTGTTGTGTTCTAATTCTAGACAACGTGTTCTCTATCATATCTGGTGTTGTGTTCTAATTCTAGACAACGTGTTCTCTATCATATCTGGTGTTGTGTTCTAATTCTCTCAACGTGTTCTCTATCATATCTGGTGTTGTGTTCTAATTCTAGACAACGTGTTCTCTATCATATCTGGTGTTGTGTTCTAATTCTCCCAACGTGTTCTCTATCATATCTGGTGTTGTGTTCTAATTCTAGACAACGTGTTCTCTATCATATCTGGTGTTGTGTTCTAATTCTCTCAACGTGTTCCCTATCATATCTGGTGTTGTGTTCTAATTCTCTCAACGTGTTCTCTATCATATCTGGTGTTGTGTTCTAATTATAGACAACGTGTTCTCTATCATATCTGGTGTTGTGTTCTAATTCTCTCAACGTGTTCCCTATCATATCTGGTGTTGTGTTCTAATTCTCCGTCTGATCCCAACGAGACACCCACTCTTTGTCACGCTGATTAGCCAGCAAAAGTCAGATCCACCTCCTGTAATGCAAATCTCAGCTCTACCCAGGTCTTGACAAGTCCCCAAGAAAAGACAGAGAGGGGGAGGAGGAGGAGGAGAAAGAAAGGAGAGGTGCGGAGGATGAGAGAGGAGGTAGAGGAGGAGGAGGAAGGAGAAAGGAGAAGGAGCGGAGAACGAGAGAGGAGGTAGAGGAGGAGGAGGAGGGAGAAAGGAGAAGGAGCGGAGGATGAGAGAGGAGGTAGAGGAGGAGGAGGAGGAAGAAAGGAGAAGGACCTAAAGAAGATGACAGTGTTTGGTGTCAGAAAGCTTTAGAGGACACTGAATAAAATGAAGCATTGTTCTGACCACGTCAGCAGTCCTGCTCTCCCTCGCTTGGCTCCTTCATCATTCTGGGGATAACAGTTTCTGCTGTGTGTGGTGTGTGTGTGTGTGTGTGTGTGTGTGTGTGTGTGTGTGTGTGTGTGTGTGTGTGTGTGTGTGTGTGTGTGTGTGTGTGTGTGTGTGTGTGTGTGTGTGTGTGTGTGTGTGTGTGTGTGTGTGTGTGTGTGTGTGTGTAGATAGATGCAGTCCCACCGTACGTCTTCAGAGTATTGAAAAAAATACTGTATGATACCGATGGTAGACCGTATACAACAGGTGTAGACTAACAGTGAAATGCTGACTGACGGTCCTTCCCAACAATACAGAGAGAAACAAAATAGAGAAATAATAGAAAAGTAAAACAATTAATAATAAAAGTTAGAATAAATACACAATGAGTAACCTGACTATATACACAGAGTACCAGTACTGAGTCAATGAGTAACCTGACTATATACACAGAGTACCAGTACTGAGTCAATGAGTATCCTGATTATATACACAGAGTACCAGTACTGCGTCAATGAGTAACCTGATTATATACACAGAGTACCAGTACTGCATCAATGAGTAACCTGACTATATACACAGAGTACCATTACTGAGTCAATGAGTAACCTGACTATATACACAGAGTACAGGTACTGAGTCAATGAGTAACCTGACTATATACACAGAGTACCAGTACTGCGTCAATGAGTAACCTGACTATATACACAGAGTACCAGTACTGAGCCAATGAGTAACCTGACTATATACACAGAGTACCAGTACTGAGTCAATGAGTAACCTGACTATATACACAGAGTACCAGTACTGAGTCAATGAGTAACCTGACTATATACACAGAGTACCAGTACTGAGTCAATGAGTAACCTGACTATATACACAGAGTACCAGTACTGAGTCAATGAGTAACCTGACTATATACACAGAGTACCAGTACTGAGTCAATGAGTAACCTGACTATATACACAGAGTACAGGTACTGAGTCAATGAGTAACTAGACTATATACACAGAGTATCAGTACTGAGTCAATGAGTAACCTGACTATATACACAGAGTACCAGTACTGAGTCAATGAGTAACTAGACTATATACACAGAGTACCAGTACTGCGTCAATGAGTAACCTGATTATATACATAGAGTACCAGTACGGAGTCAATGAGTAACCTGACTATATACACAGAGTACCAGTACTGAGTCAATGAGTAACCTGACTATATACACAGAGTACCAGTACTGAGTCAATGAGTAACCTGACTATATACACAGAGTACCAATACTGAGTCAATGAGTAACCTGACTATATACACAGAGTACCAGTACTGAGTCAATGAGTAACCTGACTATATACACAGCGTACCAGTACTGAGTCAATGAGTAACCTGACTATATACACAGAGTACCAGTACTGAGTCAATGAGTAACCTGACTATATACACAGAGTACCAGTACTGAGTCAATGAGTAACCTGACTATATACACAGCGTACCAGTACTGAGTCAATGAGTAACCTGACTATATACACAGAGTACCAGTACTGAGTCAATGAGTAACCTGACTATATACACAGTGTCCAGTACTGAGTCAATGAGTAACCTGACTATATACACAGAGTACCAGTACTGAGTCCATGAGTAACCTGACTATATACACATAGTACCAGTACTGAGTCCATGAGTAACCTGACTATATACACAGTGTCCAGTACTGAGTCAATGAGTAACCTGACCTTGACGAGTGGGGGAAATGTCTCAGTGAACGACATGTCTGAGTGAGGGACATGCTGTAAATTAAGAGGACTGATAATCCATACTCCTTTGATGTCATACAAGCCAGCCAAACACCCATACGTTCCAAATGTGCACTTCACATCTCCAAATCATAAAACTCATGTCATATACAGTTCCAACGTTTATGATCACTATGTTAGATGTACAGTTCCCAGATGACATGGTGTCATACCCTGGGTTGTTCTGAACAGAATGAGCCTGTTAGATGTACAGTTCCCAGATGACATGGCATCATACCCTGGGTTGTTCTGAACAGAATGAGTCTGTTAGATGTACAGTTCCCAGATGACATGGCGTCCTACCCTGGGTCGTTCTGAACAGATTGAGCCTGTTAGATGTACAGTTCCCAGATGACATGGCGTCCTACCCTGGGTCGTTCTGAACAGATTGAGCCTGTTAGATGTACAGTTCCCAGATGACATGGCGTCATACCCTGGGTTGTTCTGAACAGAATGAGTCTATGTTCGTTAATTGTGAAGGAAATTAGCCGCGGCCCACGGACCTGACGCACTCAGGTCTCCTTTCTATGCGAACCAAAACTACAATCTGTTTCTCCAACTTGCCTAACACTGTGAGATTGTATTTTATAACTTAGCTAGTCATGTTGGAAATGGAACAAGCTTTCAAATCAGGCCCACCTGACCCAGATTGTGATTTATAATGCACCGCTTTTGGATTGAGGAAACAACAACAGTAATTGTGTGATGGCGGGGATGCGAGGGTTGTGTTCCAAACAAAACACCTACCACTGTGCTCTAGTTCCTCAACGGGACAGCTCAAACATAAAATGGTTCCATTTGGGACGCAGCCTGTGGTCTGAGCTGCAGGATGTGGGTCTATCTGGTAGGGTTTCATTTGGAGACGCAGCCTGTGGTCTGAGCTGCAGGATGTGTGTCTATCTGGTAGGGTTTCATTTGGGACGCAGCCTGTGGTCTGAGCTGCAGGATGTGTGTCTATCTGGTAGGGTTTCATTTGGAGACGCAGCCTGTGGTCTGAGCTGCAGGATGTGTGTCTATCTGGTAGGGTTTCATTTGGGACGCAGCCTGTGGTCTGAGCTGCAGGATGTGTGTCTATCTGGTAGGGTTTCATTTGGAGACGCAGCCTGTGGTCTGAGCTGCAGGATGTGGGTCTATCTGGTAGGGTTTCATTTGGAGACGCAGCCTGTGGTCTGAGCTGCAGTCTGTGTGTCTATCTGGTAGGGTTTCATTTGGGACGCAGCCTGTGGTCTGAGCTGCAGTCTGTGGGGTTATCTGGTAGGGTTTCATTTGGGACGCAGCCTGTGGTCTGAGCTGCAGGATGTGTGTCTATCTGGTAGGGTTTCATTTGGGACGCAGCCTGTGGTCTGAGCTGCAGGATGTGGGTCTATCTGGTAGGGTTTCATTTGGAGACACAGCCTGTGGTCTGAGCTGCAGTCTGTGTGTCTATCTGGTAGGGTTTCATTTGGGACGCACCCTGTGGTCTGAGCTGCAGGATGTGTGTCTATCTGGTAGGGTTTCATTTGGAGACGCAGCCTGTGGTCTGAGCTGCAGGATGTGTGTCTATCTGGTAGGGTTTCATTTGGAGACGCAGCCTGTGGTCTGAGCTGCAGGATGTGTGTCTATCTGGTAGGGTTTCATTTGGGACGCAGCCTGTGGTCTGAGCTGCAGTCTGTGTGTCTATCTGGTAGGGTTTAATTTGGGACGCAGCATGTGGTATGAGCTGCAGGATGTGTGTCTATCTGGTAGGGTTTCATTTGGAGACGCAGCCTGTGGTCTGAGCTGCAGTCTGTGGGTCTATCTGGTAGGGTTTCATTTGGGACGAAGCCTGTGGTCTGAGCTGCAGGATGTGTGTCTATCTGGTAGGGTTTCATTTGGAGACACAGCCTGTGGTCTGAGCTGCAGTCTGTGGGTCTATCTGGTAGGGTTTCATTTGGGACGCAGCCTGTGGTCTGAGCTGCAGTCTGTGGGTCTATCTGGTAGGGTTTCATTTGGGACGAAGCCTGTGGTCTGAGCTGCAGTCTGTGGGTCTATCTGGTAGGGTTTCATTTGGGACGTAGCCTGTGGTCTGAGCTGCAGGCTGTGGGTCTATCTGGTAGGGTTTCATTTCGAGACGCAGCCTGTGGTCTGAGCTGCAGGGATGTGTGTCTATCTGGTAGGGTTTCATTTGGGACGCAGCCTGTGGTCTGAGCTGCAGGATGTGTGTCTATCTGGTAGGGTTTCATTTGGAGACGCAGCCTGTGGTCTGAGCTGCAGGATGTGTGTCTATCTGGTAGGGTTTCATTTGGAGACGCAGCCTGTGGTCTGAGCTGCAGGATGTGTGTCTATCTGGTAGGGTTTCATTTGGGACGCAGCCTGTGGTCTGAGCTGCAGGGATGTGTGTCTATCTGGTAGGGTTTCATTTGGGACGCAGCCTGTGGTCTGAGCTGCAGGATGTGTGTCTATCTGGTAGGGTTTCATTTGGAGACGCAGCCTGTGGTCTGAGCTGCAGGATGTGTGTCTATCTGGTAGGGTTTCATTTGGAGACGCAGCCTGTGGTCTGAGCTGCAGGATGTGTGTCTATCTGGTAGGGTTTCATTTGGGACGCAGCCTGTGGTCTGAGCTGCAGTCTGTGGGGTTATCTGGTAGGGTTTCATTTGGAGACGCAGCCTGTGGTCTGAGCTGCAGTCTGTGTGGTTATCTGGTAGGGTTTCATTTGGAGACGCAGCCTGTGGTCTGAGCTGCAGGATGTGTGTCTATCTGGTAGGGTTTCATTTGGGACGCAGCCTGTGGTCTGAGCTGCAGTCTGTGTGTCTATCTGGTAGGGTTTAATTTGGGACGCAGCATGTGGTATGAGCTGCAGGATGTGTGTCTATCTGGTAGGGTTTCATTTGGAGACGCAGCCTGTGGTCTGAGCTGCAGTCTGTGGGTCTATCTGGTAGGGTTTCATTTGGGACGAAGCCTGTGGTCTGAGCTGCAGGATGTGTGTCTATCTGGTAGGGTTTCATTTGGAGACACAGCCTGTGGTCTGAGCTGCAGTCTGTGGGTCTATCTGGTAGGGTTTCATTTGGGACGCAGCCTGTGGTCTGAGCTGCAGTCTGTGGGTCTATCTGGTAGGGTTTCATTTGGGACGAAGCCTGTGGTCTGAGCTGCAGTCTGTGGGTCTATCTGGTAGGGTTTCATTTGGGACGTAGCCTGTGGTCTGAGCTGCAGGCTGTGGGTCTATCTGGTAGGGTTTCATTTCGAGACGCAGCCTGTGGTCTGAGCTGCAGGGATGTGTGTCTATCTGGTAGGGTTTCATTTGGGACGCAGCATGTGGTCTGAGCTGCAGGGATGTGTGTCTATCTGGTAGGGTTTCATTTGGGACGCAGCATGTGGTCAAAGAGTTAGTTAAATAGTTAGTTCAATAGTTAGTTCAATAGTTAGTTAAATAGTTACCAAGACTATCTGCACTGACCAAGTCAGGTTACTCATTGACTCAGTACTGGTACCCTGTGTATAAAGTCAGGTTACTCATTGACTCAGTACTGGTACCCTGTGTATAAAGTCAGGTTACTCATTGACTCAGTACTGGTACCCTGTGTATATATCCAGGTTACTCATTGACTCAGTACTGGTACTCTGTGTATATAGTCAGGTTATCAT
>NW_024058964.1:91690-129190 GCF_016432855.1 Salvelinus namaycush
TGAGCTGCAGGATGTGGGTCTATCTGGTAATTAGCTAATTGTCTCTTGTCACACAAAAAAAGGTATGATATACTTGAGGTAGACATGTACTTGAAGGCAGGGTAAAGAGACTAGGCATCAGGATAGATAATAATGAGGTATTTGAGGTAGATATGTACATGAAGGCAGGGTAAAGTGACTAGGCATCTGGATAGATAATAATGAGGTATTTGAGGTAGATATGTACATGATGGCAGGGTAAAGTGACAAGGCATCAGGATAGATAATAATAAGGTATTTGAGGTAGATATGTACATGAAGGCAGGGTAAAGTGACTAGGCATCAGGATAGATAATAATAAGGTATTTGAGGTAGATATGTACATGAAGGCAGGGTAAAGTGACTAGGCGTCAGGATAGATAATAATAAGTATTAGAGGTAGATATGTACATGAAGGCAGGGTAAAGTGATGAGGCATCAGGATAGATAATAATAAGGTATTTGAGGTAGATATGTACATGAAGGCAGGGTAAAGTGACTAGACATCAGGATAGATAATAATGAGGTATTAGAGGTAGATATGTACAGGAAGGCAGGGTAAAGTGACTAGGCATCTGGATAGATAATAATAAGGTATTTGGGGTATATACAGTTGAAGTGGGAAGATGACATACATTTAGGTTGAAGTCATTAAAACTAGTTTTTCATCCACCCCACAAAATTCTGAAGTTTACATACACTAAGTTGACTGTGCCTTTAAACAGCTTGGAAAATTCCAGAAAAGATGTCATGGCTTTAGAAGCTTCTGATAGGCTAATTGACATAATTTGAGTCAACTGGAGGTGTACCTGTGGATGTATTTCAAGGCCTACCTTCAAACTCAGTGTCTCTTTGCTTGACATCATGGGAAAATCAAAAGGAATCAGCCAAGACCCCAGAAAAAAAAGTGTAGACCTCCACCAGTCTGGTTCATCCTTGGGAGCAATTTCCAAATGCCTGAAGGTACCACGTTCATCTGTACAAACAATAGTACGCAAGTAGAAACACCATGGGACCACGCAGCCGTCATTACGCTCAGGAAGGAGACGCGTTCTGTCTCCTAGAGATTAACGTAGTTTGGTGTGAAAAGTGCAAATAAATCCTAGAACAACAGCAAATGACCTTGTGAAGATGCAGGAGGAAACAGGTACAGTATATCCACAGCAAAATGAGTCCTATATTGATATAACCTGAAAGGCCGCTCAGCAAGGAAGAAGCCACTGCTCCAAAACCACCATAAAAAAGCCAGACTACGGTTTGCAACTGCACATGGGGACAAAGATCGTACTTCTTGGAGAAATGTCCTCTGGTCTGATGAAACAAAATATAACTGTTTGGCCATAATGACCATTGTTATGTTTGGAGGAAAAAGGGGGAGGCTTGCAAGCTGAAGAACACCATCCCAACCGTGAAGCATGGGGTGGCAGCATCATGTTGCGGGGGTGCTTTGCTGCAGGAGGGTCTGGTACACTTCACAGAATAGATGGCATCATCTCAAGACATCAGTCAGGAAGTTGAAGCTTGGTTGCAAATGGGTCTTCCAAATGGACAATGACCCCAAGCATACTTCCAAAGTTGTGTCAAAATGGCTTAAGGACAACAAAGTCAAGGTATTGGAGTGGCCATCACAAAGCCCTGACCTCAATCCCATAGATATTTGTGGGCAGAACTGAAAAAGCGTGTGCGAGCAAGGAGGCCTACAAACCTGACTCAGTTACACCAGCTCTGTCAGGAGGAATGGGCCAAAATTGACCCAACTTATTGTGGGAAGCTTGTGGAAGGCTACCCGAAACGTTTGACTAAAGTTAAACAATTTAAAGGCAATGCTCCCAAATACTAATTGAGTGTATGTAAACTTCTGACCCACTGGGAATGTGATGAAAGAAATAAAAGCTGAAATAAATCATTCTCTTTACTATTATTCTGACATTTCCCATTCTTAAAATAAAGTGGTGATCCTAACTGACCTACGACTGGGAATTTTTACTAGGATTAAATGTCAGGAATTGTCAAAAACTGAGTTTAAATGTATTTGGCTGAGGTGTATGTAAACTTACGACAACAACTGTATGTATAGTGGGTGTGAGTAGGGTCATTGCAAAATAGAGTCCTGACAGATAGTTTGGGTATCATTAATTGATTATGGTTTTTGGTTTATAAACTGTTGATCTGAGAGTCAATGCTCCGATACCATTTGCTGGAAGGTAGCAGAGTGAACCGTCTATGGGGATGGCAGGTAGCCTAGTGGTTAGAGCTCTCTCTTCCCCCCTCGCTCTCTCTCTCTCTTTCTTCCTTCCTTGTCCATTTTCTGTAATTCAACTTGTTTTTGGTTAACCTAGTTTTCGTCAAAACGTACAGAGATGACAAAAACTATGAATAATGTGTTTTCCCACAGGGATTGCAGGGAGTGTGACTCAGTGTCTCTCCATGACAGGCCAGGATGTGTGTCGCCCTCGTCTATTAAGTCTAAACCTGTTTACAGATCCATCACTGCTCTAGATAGCCCCTCACCCCTCACAGCCCCTCACACACACAGAGAGAGAGAGAGAGAGGGGAGGGGGGAGGAGGAGGTCGGCTCCAGTATGCAGATGTGAGTGGAGGAGACCCCGTAGCGAGAGAGAAAGAAAGTAGTAACTAATAGAAGGTAGAAGAAGGAGAGTACCGAACGACATTTGATAGGGTAAGCCTAGTAGTACACGAGAAGTGGATTTGACTAGCAGTACGCAGAGCGTACACGCAGAGAGTGGATTAGATTCGTAGTGGAACTAGTGGTGACCCAGACGAGTACGACACAAAGAGTAGTGTGCAATGTGTGCACTAAGTAGGTACCAGAACAGTAAACAATTGGTTAAGTGGTATACTAAGTCGACCAACAAATAGTTAATGTACGGAACTAGTACCACAGTTACAGAGTGTTTAAGATGTGACTAGTAGGAGACTCCACATTAAGCGGTACCGTTTTACTGTTGGTGATACTAGTCTCCCACACACACTTTAACACAGGTGGTATAAGTGTACACATACTTCCACTGGGACACCTTCCGTTAGGTACCTACTATTCCACTTGAAACAGTAATCGACACTGTAGGGTACTAAGTCACCAAAAACCTCCGTTTAGTAGTCACATAGTTATACACGCTACCAACATTCTTTGTTAATTTCACAACAAAGAAGAATGACTCTGCTAGAGTTCTCACAACAACTTAACCTACCTTGCTGACTATCTTGTTCACATTAATCTGTCCAATTAAACCTTCTGTACTGTCATAATTACTGTACATAATACACTTGTTTACCTATAGGTACTAATTACCTTCACGACTATTACTAACTATCTTCCGTTGTTACTTACAGTTCAGTATCTCATCACTCTCTATACCTTGTTGTTGTACTACTATCTACTGTTACACACATTAAACACTTCTGTTACCGTTGGTACTACTAGTTCACAATATAAACACTTCTGTTACCGTTGGTACTACTAGTTCACACATTAAACACTTCGTTACCGTTGGTACTACTAGTTCACAATAAAACTTCTGTTACCGTGGTACTACTAGTTCACACATTAAACACTTCTGTTACCGTGGTACTACTAGTTCACACATTAAACACTTCGTTATGTTGGTACTACTAGTTCACCACATTAAACACTTCGTTACGTGTTTACTACTAGTTCACACATTAAACACTTCGTTACCGTTGGTACTACTAGTTCACACATTAAACACTTCGTTACCGTTGGTACTACTAGTTCACACATAAACACTTCGTTATGTTGGTACTACTAGTTCACACACATTAAACACTTCTGTTACCGTTGGTACTACTAGTTACACATTAAACACTTCTGTTACGTGGTACTACTAGTTCACACATTAAACACTTCTGTTACCGTTGGTACTACTAGTTCACACATATAAAACACTTCTGTTACGTTGGTACTACTAGTTCACACACATTAAACACTTCCGTTACCGTTGGTACTACTAGTTCACACATTAAACACTTCTGTTACCGTTGGTACTACTAGTTCACACATATAAAACACTTCTGTTACCGTTGGTACTACTAGTTCACACATTAAACACTTCTGTTACCGTTGGTACTACTAGTTCACACATATAAAACACTTCTGTTACCGTTGGTACTACTAGTTCACATATTAAACACTTCGTTACCGTTGGTACTACTAGTTCACACATTAAACACTTCTGTTACCGTTGGTACTACTAGTTTACACATTAAACACTTCTGTTACCGTTGGTACTACTAGTTCACATTAAACACTTCCGTTACCGTTGGTACTACTAGTTCACACATTAAACACTTCCGTTACTGTTGGTACTACTAGTTCACACATTAAACACTTCCGTTACCGTTGGTACTACTAGTTCACACATTAAATACTTCTGTTACCGTTGGTACTACTAGTTCACACATTAAATACTTCTGTTACCGTTGGTACTACTAGTTCACACATTAAACACTTCTGTTACCGTTGGTACTACTAGTTCACACATTAAACACTTCCGTTACCGTTGGTACTACTAGTTCACACATTAAATACTTCTGTTACCGTTGGTACTACTAGTTCACACATTAACACTTCTGTTACCGTTGGTACTACTAGTTCACACATTAAACACTTCTGTTACCGTTGGTACTACTAGTTCAACATTAATACTTCTGTTACCGTTGGTACTACTAGTTCACATATAAAACACTTCTGTTACCGTTGGTACTACTAGTTCACACATTAAACACTTCTGTTACCGTTGGTACTACTAGTTCACACATTAAACACTTCTGTTACCGTTGGTACTACTAGTTCACACATTAAACACTTCCGTTACCGTTGGTACTACTAGTTCACACATTAAACACTTCCGTTACTGTTGGTACTACTAGTTCACACATTAAACACTTCCGTTACCGTTGGTACTACTAGTTCACACATTAAACACTTCTGTTACCGTTGGTACTACTGTTCACACATTAAACACTTCTGTTACGTTGGTACTACTAGTTACACATTAAAACTTCTGTTACCGTTGGTACTACTAGTTCACACATTAACTACTTCTGTACCGTTGTATACTATTCAACATAAACACTTCTGTTACCGTTGGTACTACTAGTTCCACACATTAAATCACTTCTGTTACCGTTGGTACTACTAGTTCACACATTAAAACATTCTGTTACTGTTGGTACTACTAGTTCACACATTAAACACTTCTGTTACCGTTGGTACTACTAGTTCACACATTAAACTTCTGTTACGTGGTACTACTAGTTCACACATTAAATACTTCTGTTACCGTTGGTACTACTAGTTACACATTAACACTTCGTTACCGTTGGTACTACTAGTTCACACATTAAACACTTCTGTTACCGTTGGTACTACTAGTTCACACATTAAACACTTCTGTTACCGTTGGTACTACTAGTTCACATATAAAATACTTCTGTTACCGTTGGTACTACTAGTTCACATAAACACTTCGTTACCGTTTGGTACTACTAGTTCACACATTAAACACTTCTGTTACGTTGGTACTACTAGTTCACACATTAAATACTTCCTGTTACCGTTGGTACTGACTAGTTCACACATTAAACACTTCCGTTACGTTGGTACTACTAGAGTTCAGACATTAAACACTTCTGTTACTGTTGGTACTACTAGTCAATTAAATACTTCTGTTACCGTTGGTACTACTAGTTTCACACATTAAAAAACTTCTGTTACCGTTGTACTACTAGTTCACACATTAAACACTTCTGTTTTACCGTTGGTACTACTAGTTCACACATTAAATACTTCTGTTACCGTTGGTACTACTAGTTCACACATTAAACACTTTGTTCCGTTGGTACTACTAGTTCACACTAAATACTTCTGTTACCGTTGGTACTAATAGTCACATTAAACACTTCGTTACTCGTTGTGTACTACTAGTTCACAATTAAACACTTCTGTTACCGTTGGTATATAGTTCACACATTAAATACTTCCGTACCGTGGGTACTACTAGTTCACACATTAAAACACTTCCGTTACCGTTGGTACTAAACTAGTTAGACATTAAACACTTCTGTACCGTTGGTACTACTAGTTCACATTAAATACTTCTGTACCGTTGGTACTACTAGTTCACACATTAAATACTTCTGTACCGTGGTACTACTATTCACACATTAAACACTTTCTGTTACCGTTGGTACTACTAGTTCACATTAAATACTTCTGTTACCGTTGGTACTACTAGTTCACACATTAAACACTTCCGTTACTGTTGGTACACTAGTTCACACATTAACTATTCGTTACCGTTGGTACTACTAGTTCACACATATTAAACACTTCTTGTACTGTTGGTACTACTAGTTCACACATTAAACACTTCCGTTACTGTTGGTACTACTAGTTCACACACATTAAACACTTCTGTTACCGTTGGTACTACTAGTTCACACATTAAATACTTCTGTTACCGTTGGTACTACTAGTTCACACATTAAATACTTCTGTTACCGTTGGTACTACTAGTTCACACATATAAAACACTTCCGTTACTGTTGGTACTACTAGTTCACACATTAAACACTTCTGTTACCGTTGGTACTACTAGTTCACACATTAAACACTTCCGTTACCGTTGGTACTACTAGTTCACACATTAAATACTTCTGTTACTGCGGTTTCAATGACACAGACTGACCAGGTGAATCCAGGTGAAAGCTATGGGACTGACTGGGGAATAACATCCCTGTGGAAGAGGGAGGACATGTGACCTGGGACTGACTGGAGAATAACAGCCCTGTGGAAGAGGGAGGACATGTGACCTGGGACTGACTGGAGAATAACAGCCCTGTGGAAGATGGAGGACATTTGACCTGGGACTGACTGGGGAATAACAGCCCTGTGGAAGAGGGAAGACATTTGACCAGCGACTGACTGGGGAATAACATCCCTGTGGAAGAGGGAGGACATGTGACCTGGGACTGACTGGGGAATAACAGCCCTGTGGAAGAGGGAGGACATGTGACCTGGGACTGACTGGGGAATAACAGCCCTGTGGAAGAGGGAGGACATGTGACCTGGGACTGACTGGGGAATAACAGCCCTGTGGAAGAGGGAGGACATGTGACCTGGGACTGACTGGGGAATAACAGCCCTGTGGAAGAGGGATGACATTTGACCTGGGACAGCGCTGGGAAACCGCTCTCTTAATGTGCCTTGTCGTCGTCGTGTTGTGTTTCTACGTAAAGACGTGTTCGTTTAAAGTTTCACATTTTATTTTCAATATACAGTGAAATGGCTTTCTTGCTCTTTTCCAACAATCCAGTCATCAATATCAGCCGTACTATACAACTAAAACACACCAGATATAGAGAGAAGAAGAACATGAGGAAGTATGTAAGTTACAGTGCAGTCATCAATATCAGCCGTACTATACAACTAAAACACACCAGATATAGAGAGAAGAAGAACATGAGGAAGTATGTAAGTTACAGTGCAGTCATCAATATCAGCCGTACTATACAACTAAAACACACCAGATATGAGAGAAGAAGAACATGGAGGAAGTATGTAAGTTTACAGTGCAGTCATCATATCAGCCGTTACTATACAACTAAAACAGAACAGAAAATAGAGGAAGGAAGCGAACATGAGGAAGTATGGTAAGTAACAGTGCAGTCATCAATATCGCCGTACTAACAACTATAACCACGCAGATAGAGAGAGAAGAAGAACATGAGGAAGTATGTAAGTTACAGTGCAGTCATCAATATCAGCCGTACTATAGAACTAAAACACACCAGATAGAGAGAGAAGAAGAACATGAGGAAGTATGTAAGTTACAGTGCAGTCGGGAAGTAATCAGACCTTTTCCCACATTTTGGTACGTTACAGCCTTATTCTAAAATTGATTAAATGTTTCCCCCCCCCCCTCATAAATCTACACACAATATCCCATAATGACATAACAAAAACAGGTTTTTAGAATGTTTTGCTAATTTATTACACATAAAAAAGTTTAAATGTCAAATTTACATAAGTATTCCAGGATCTTACTGGAGTACTGTGTGTTGAATCATCCTTTCAGGCACCCCGGATACAGCTGAGTCTTCTTAGGGTCTAGATGACAGCACTACATGAAACACTATGCAGCACGACTAGTCACTTAGTGGGAGCCTACGTTGCATGTCCAATTGTAGTCTGATCCAGACATCATATTAGACCGTCTAGACAGTTCAATGTTGCTTCGACAGTGTCTACGTGAGTCAACTGATGTACATAATGCAGCGACACGTCAGCTGAATGTAGTAGACACTGTAGATGACAGCACATACACAGTAGACAGTAACAGTGCTGTAGTCCTAGTTGCAGAACATATACAGCCACATGAGACAAGCAAGCAGAGATCTAGTGTACTCGACAGATCGTATGTGACAGCCACATCAAAGTTGCTAGACAAATGATCTCAAGGCTCTGAGCTCTGAGTGCATCGGAAGTACATAAGAAGCAGCACACATGTCAGCTCTAAAAGTGAGTCTGCTCGAGTGACCTAGCTACTAAGCAAAGAGGCAGTATCAGTTCAGCTTGACTGTCTAGTCTCTATGACGAGTTGACCAAAAGATACATCATAGAAATAGACCATCTATGTCAGCTCCTGTAGTCTCATATTATGAGCGGGCTACATGTGTAGTAGATGCAGACTGCAGAGCAAAATGTGATCTGATTGTAATCAGTTTAGACGAATAGTAGGCTAGTAACTAGTAAGCAAGACTAGTGGTCAAATCTAGAAGTCTTAGTAAGACCGAGTAGGCATAAATGCAGATCACGCAGTAGCCCTCTGGAGTCTAGCGACAGCATTACTCAGGAAGCGAGCGACAGCTGGCGCTGATAGTACATGAGGTCGACGAGCACACTAATACCTAGTACGATGATGCAAGTCATGTCGTCTCAGGTGTATGACTGACATAGGCCAACAAGGAATTGAGCACTATGTAGTACAGTGCAGCCGCCGTGAGTACGTGTGACAGTAGGCGACAGACTACGTAAAGCAGGCTCAGCATGACTAGCCTTCGAGCTCGTACGAGTCATAACAGTGACATGCACCAGCCTACGATATAAGCTCTCGTCACTAGAACAGACTCGTCCTGAGTCGCACTGAGTGACACATCCAGTAGAGAATAGATAACTGCAGACATGAGTAGCGCACGCTAGTATCTGAGTGAGCACTGTTATACATATAACGCACTGAACAGCAATCAGCTGTCATGGAGAGTCTAAGTGACGGAAGCGACAGTAGAAGCGAGAGGACTAGGAGCAATACACACGAGCCTACTGAGTGTTCGTTCAAAGCCATTGACGACGCAATAGTAGAAACGATAGAAAACAGCTCAGAATACTTAGTCGAAGATGCGTCTTTCGAATGCTTGGATGTAGTACTAGGTTAGCATATTCAAGACACGAAAGGCAGTGACACCATATCAGCATCTGTAAGTCTATCACATGACAGGCAAAAATCACTTTAGTTCAAAGAAAACAGACAGATCAAGACTTAATCTGAGATGATTGATCCGATGATCAAAGCTAGCGCGAATACACGAGTCACTAGCACGACAAGTCATGCAATATATGAGTATAGTGACATCACATCACAAACGCAATAGCAGTGCTAGACAACAATCTGGTCATGAGAGACAGCACATCACAAGAATATGCATGGCAGCTCGAGTTGTGGAGATGAAACTAGGAGGCAAATGCATAGAAGCTAGCCAGTTAGCTCTAGAGGAATATATATAGATGACACATGCCCACTCATAAGTATACAGGGACATATGGCAGACGAACACAAAAAACGTAGACTTAATACTTAGCTCAAGTAGAGCAACAATAATACGTTAGGAACTAGCAACATCAACACGAGTAATAGAAAATAGAGTAGACACAGCATCAGCTACTGAGTAACATACAGGCTCAGACAGTCCACGAACTGAACTGGAGCAATCATATGAGTCCAAAGCAGCAGTCAGCTGACTCAGTACAGTCATCATTGAAGCAGCACAGGTAAAAGTGGACTGACAGTGTGGCCAGACCGTTAAGCAACTACAGAGCTGCTTGAAACAGTCTGAGCAAGCCCATAAATCGAGAGACTCAGTACTGGTACTCTGTGTATATAGTCAGGTTACTCATTGACTCAGTACTGGTACTCTGTGTATATAGTCAGGTTACTCATTGACTCAGTGCTGGTACTCTGTGTATATAGTCAGGTTACTCATAGACTCAGTACTGGTACTCTGTGTATATAGTCAGGTTACTCATTGACTCAGTACTGGTACTCTGTGTATATAGTCAGGTTACTCATTGACTCAGTACTGGTACTCTGTGTATATAATCAGGTTATTCATTGACTCAGTACTGGTACTATGTGTATATAGTCAGGTTACTCATTGACTCAGTACTGGTACTCTGTGTATATAGTCAGGTTACTCATTGACTCAGTACTGGTACTCTGTGTATATAGTCAGGTTACTCATTGACTCAGTACTGGTACTCTGTGTATATAGTCAGGTTACTCATTGACTCAGTACTGGTACTCTGTGTATATAGTCAGGTTACTCGTTAACACAGTACTGGACACTGTGTATATAGTCAGGTTACTCATTGACTCAGTACTGGTACTCTGTGTATATAGTCAGGTTACTCATTGACTCAGTACTGGTACTCTGTGTATATAGTCAGGTTACTCGTTAACACAGTACTGGTACTCTGTGTATATAGTCAGGTTACTAATGGACACAGTACTGGTACTCTGTGTATATAGTCAGGTTACTCATTGACTCAGTACTGGTACTCTGTGTATATAGTCAGGTTACTCGTTAACACAGTACTGGTACTCTGTGTATATAGTCAGGTTACTCGTTAACACAGTACTGGTACTCTGTGTATATAGTCAGGTTACTCATTGACTCAGTCCTCTGTGTATATATCCATGTTACTCATTGACTCGGTACTGGTACTCTGTGTATATAGTCAGGTTACTCATTGACTCAGTACTGGTACTCTGTGTATATAGTCAGGTTACTCATTGACTCAGTACTGGTACTCTGTGTATATAGTCAGGTTACTCATTGTGTATTTATTATTATTATATTTATAATTATTATTATAATATTATTATTTCTCAAATTTCTCAAATTTCTTTCTCTCTGTACTGTTAGTCTACACCTGTTGTTTACCAAGCATTTCACTGTTAGTCTACACCTGTTATTTATGAAGCATTTCACTGTTAGTCTCCACCTGTTGTTTAGGAAGCATTTCCCTGTTAGTCTACACCTGTTGTTTAGGAAGCATTTCACTGTTAGTCTACACCTGTTATTTATGAAGCATTTCACTGTTAGTCTCCACCTGTTGTTTAGGAAGCATTTCACTGTTAGTCTACACCTGTTGTTTATGAAGCATTTGACAAATACAATTTGATTTGGTTTGATTTGACACAGGCACGCACTACGGGACACTAGTTGATACTAGCCATTACAATGTATAGTTTGAAATTTGTCGAGATTAATTCAGTCCAGGACTAATTTTTTTGGCAATAGCAGAGATGGTGTCAGGCAGAGCAGATTAAGAACGGCCATGTATTTCATGTCTTTCAGGTGTTAAAGGTGATGGTAAATTACATGGTGATGTAGCCTACATGTAGACCTCTTCACATCCATGAACCACATGGAATCAGTGGCTGTTATGCCAAGAAAAAGAGACCAAAAATACTTTACACTACGCACACTGCTCAGTCCTTATATGTGGCTTGGCATTTTCAATGTGTTATTTAGAATCAGTTCGAAAAGATGTATAAGAAGTGAAGCTTAGTAAGAAGTTGAGTATGAAGTTTAGTTTAATAAGAAGTTTAGTTTAATAAGAAGTTTAGTTTAGTAAGAAGTTTAGATTAATAAGAAGTTTAGTTTAGTAGGAAGTTTAGTTTAGTAAGAAGTTTAGTATGAAGTTTAGCTTAGTAAGAAGTTTAGTTTAGTAAGAAGTTTAGTTTAGTAAGAAGTTTAGTTTAGTAAGAAGTTTAGTTTAGTATGAAGTTTAGTTTAATAAGAAGTTTAGTTTAATAAGAAGTTTAGTTTAGTAAGAAGTTTAGTTTAGTATGAAGTTTAGTAGGAAGTTTAGTTTAGTAAGAAGTTTAGTTTAGTAAGAAGTTTAGTTTAGTATGAAGTTTAGTTTAGTATGAAGTTTAGTTTAGTAAGAAGTTTAGTTTAGTAAGAAGTTTAGTTTAGTAAGAAGTTTAGTTTAGTATGAAGTTTAGTTTAGTAAGAAGTTTAGTTTAGTATGAAGTTTAGTTTAGTATGAAGTTTAGTTTAATAAGAAGTTTAGTTTAGTAAGACGTTTAGTTTAGTATGAAGTTTAGTAAGAAGTTTAGTTTAGTAAGAAGTTTAGTTTAGTAAGAAGTTTAGTTTAGTAAGAAGTTTAGTTTAGTAAGAAGTTTAGTATGAAGTTTAGCTTAGTAAGAAGTTTAGTTTAGTAAGAAGTTTAGTTTAGTAAGAAGTTTAGTTTAGTAAGAAGTTTAGTTTAGTAAGAAGTTTAGTTTAGTAAGAAGTTTAGTATGAAGTTTAGCTTAGTAAGAAGTTTAGCTTAGTAAGAAGTTTAGTTTAGTAAGAAGTTTAGTTTAGTAAGAAGTTTAGTTTAGTAAGAAGTTTAGTTTAGTATGAAGTTTAGTTTAATAAGAAGTTTAGTTTAGTAAGAAGTTTAGTTTAGTATGAAGTTTAGTAGGAAGTTTAGTTTAGTAAGAAGTTTAGTATGAAGTTTAGTTTATTAAGAAGTTTAGTTTAGTAAGAAGTTTAGTTTAGTAAGACGTTTAGTTTAGTATGAAGTTTAGTAGGAAGTTTAGTTTAGTATGAAGTTTAGTTTAGTAAGAAGTTTAGTTTAGTAAGAAGTTTAGTTTAGTAAGAAGTTTAGTTTAGTATGAAGTTTAGTTTAGTAAGAAGTTTAGTTTAGTATGAAGTTTAGTTTAGTAAGAAGTTTAGTTTAGTATGAAGTTTAGTTTAGTATGAAGTTTAGTTTAGTAAGAAGTTTAGTTTAGTAAGAAGTTTAGTTTAGTAAGAAGTTTAGTTTAGTATGAAGTTTAGTTTAGTAAGAAGTTTAGTTTAGTATGAAGTTTAGTTTAGTATGAAGTTTAGTTTAATAAGAAGTTTAGTTTAGTAAGACGTTTAGTTTAGTATGAAGTTTAGTTTAGTAAGAAGTTTAGTTTAGTATGAAGTTTAGTTTAGTAAGAAGTTTAGTTTAGTAAGAAGTTTAGTTTAGTATGAAGTTTAGTTTAGTAAGACGTTTAGTTTAGTAAGAAGTTTAGTTTAGTAGGAAGTTTAGTTTAATAAGAAGTTTAGTTTAGTAAGAAGTTTAGTTTAATAAGAAGTTTAGTTTAGTATGAAGTTTAGTTTAGTATGAAGTTTAGTTTAGTAAGAAGTTTAGTTTAATAAGAAGTTTAGTTTAGTAAGAAGTTTAGTTTAGTAAGAAGTTTAGTTTAGTATGAAGTTTAGTTTAATAAGAAGTTTAGTTTAATAAGAAGTTTAGTTTAGTAAGAAGTTTAGTTTAGTATGAAGTTTAGTTTAATAAGAAGTTTAGTTTAGTATGAAGTTTAGTTTAGTAAGAAGTTTAGTTTAGTATGAAGTTTAGTTTAGTAAGAAGTTTAGTTTAGTACGAAGTTTAGTTTAGTATGAAGTTTAGTTTAGTACGAAGTTTAGTTTAGTAAGAAGTTTAGTTTAGTAAGAAGTTTAGTTTAGTAAGAAGTTTAGTTTTTTAAGAAGTTTAGTTTAGTAAGAAGTTTAGTTTAGTAAGAAGTTTAGTTTAGTATGAAGTTTAGTTTAGTACGAAGTTTAGTTCAGTAAGAAGTTTAGAGTTCAAGAAGTTCAATTCAGTTTTTTCCTGTTCATCTTAGACGTAAAACTTTGGGTCATTCTTTCTGCCTTTTGTCCACCTTGTAGAGGACAATGAAATTAGCCTGAAGTATTACCTCTGCTTTTGGATCAATTGCTTTACAACATGGTTGTGTTAGCGGAGAGTATTTAGATAGAGGCATTGATGTCTTTGGTTCAAGACTAATGGTCACTTAAACGTAATGAGTAGCTTGACAATAACACAACTCTCTTTAAACATGAATAAGATAAGCGTTTGTCGTGCTACTTAAATCAGTAAGATATAACTCCATTAGGTTAAATGTGATAGTCTATATATAGTCAATTTTGGCACGCTTTTCATCCAAAATTCCGAATGCTGCCCCCTACCCTAGTGAAGATAAGTCCCGCTATGCCCTCAGACGAACCATCAAACAAGCAAAGCATCAATACAGGATTAAGATTGAATCCTACTACATCTGCTCTGACGCTCGTCGGATGTGGCAGGGCTTGAAAACTTTTACGGACTCAAAGGGGAACCCAGACGCGAGCTGCCCAGTGACGTGAGCCTACCAGACGAGGTAAATGCCTTTAATGCTCGCTTCGAGGCAAGCAACATTTAACAAAGCCACGGGGCCAGACGGATTACCAGAACGTGTACGCAAAGCATGTGTGGACCTACTGGCAAGTGTCTTCACCGACATTTTCAACCTCTCCCTGACCAAGTCTGTAATACCTACATGTTTCAAGCTGACCACCATAGTTCCTGTGCCCATGGAAGCAAAGGTAACCTGCCTAAATGATTACTGCCCGTAGCACTCACGTCGGTAGCCATGAAGTGCTTTGAAAGGCTGGTCATGGCTCACATTAACTTCTTATGGCTGCAAGCCCGAAGCCGGGCACAATATGACAACAGCCACTTCAAGTGCAGGGCGCGAAATTCAAAATATATTTTTTAGAAATATTTAACTTTCACACATTAACAAGTCCAATACAGCATTTGAAAGATAAACATCTTGTGAATCCAGCCAACATGTCCGATTTTTAAAATGTTTTACAGCGAAAACACCACGTATATTTATGTTAGCTCACCACCAAATACAAATAAGGACAGACATTTTTCACAGCACAGGTAGCATGCACAAAGCCAACCTAACTAACCAAGAACCAACCAAACTAACCAAGAAACAACTTCATCAGATGACAGTCTTATAACATGTTATTCAATAAATCTATGTTTTGTTCGAAAAATGTGCATATTTGAGCTATAAATCAGTTTTACATTGCAGCTACCATCACAGCTACCGTCAGAAATGGCACCGAAGCAGCCAGAGTAATTACAGACACCAACGTCAAATACCTAAATACTCATCATAAAACATTTCTGAAAAATACATGGTGTACAGCAAATGAAAGACAGGCATCTTGTGAGTCCAGCCAATATTTCCGATTTCTTAAGTGTTTTACAGCGAAAACACAATATAGCATTATATTAGCTTACCACAATAGCCAGAAACACAAGCCATTCCCCAGCAGCAAAAGTTAGCGATCGTAACAAACCAGCAAAAGATATATAATTTTTGACTAACCTTGATAAGCTTCATCAGATGACAGTCCTATAACATCAGGTTATACATACACTTATGTTTTGTTCGAAAATGTGCATATTTAGAGCTGAAATCAGTGGTTATACATTGTGCTAACGTAGCATCTTTTTCCCAGAATGTGCGGATATTTTTATGGCACTCAACTATTCTGACCAAATAACTATACATAAACGTTACTAAAAAATACATGTTGTATAGGAAATGATAGATACACTAGTTCTTAATGCAATCGCCGTGTTAGAATTCTAAAAATAACTTCATTACAAACATCCAGCTTAGGTATAGCGAGAGAGTACCCAAAATCTGGGCGCAAACGACTATTTCACATGTTCGACAGATATATGAAATAGCATCATAAAATGGGTCCTACTTTTGATGATCTTTCATCAGAATGTTGTACAAGGGGTCCTTTGTCGGGAACAATCGTTGTTTGGATTTAGAATGTCCTCTTCTCCAGTCAATTAGCACGGAAAGCTAGCAAAGTAGCCCGAAGCTCTCCTTCCTGAACAAAGGCACACAACGCAACACGCCTAACGTCCCGAATAAATTTCAATAATCTAATAAAACTATATTGAAAAAACATACTTTACGATGATATTGTCACATGTATCAAATAAAATCAAAGCCGGAGATATTAGTCGTCCATAACGACAGCTTATCAGAAGGCAAATCCAGGTCCCTTCACGCGCTCTCCAGAAAACAGGAAACTGGTGACACGTCATGCCGAGAGCTATTATTCGACCCCAGATCAAGTTACACACTCAATTTCTTCTCTCACTGCTTGTCGACATCTAGTGGAAGACGTATGAAGTGCATGTATTCTAATAAATATCAAGGACCTTTATAGGCAGGGCCTAGAACAGAGCATCGATTTCAGATTTTCCACTTCCTGTCAGGAAGTTTGCTGCAAAATGAGTTCTGTTTTACTCACAGATATAATTCAAACGGTTTTAGAAACTAGAGAGTGTTTTCTATCCAATAGTAATAATAATATGCATATTGTACGAGCAAGAATTGAGTACGAGGCCGTTTGAAATGGGCACCTTTTATCCGGCTACTCAATACTGCCCCTGCAGCCCAAACAGGTTAACAGCATCCTCCTGGATACCGTAGACCTACTCCAATTCGCATACCGCCCCAACAGATTAACAGATGACACAATCTCAATCGGACTCCACACTGCCTTTTCCCACCTGGACAAAAGGAACACTTATGTGAGAATGCTATTCATTGACTACAGCTCAGCGTTCAACACCATAGTGCCCACAAAGCTTATCACTAAGCTAAGGACCCTGGAACCAAACACCTCTGCAACTGAATCCTGGAGTTCCTGACGGGCCGCCCCCCAGGTGGTAAGGGTAGGCAACAACATGTCTGCCACGCTGATCCTCAACACTGGTGCCCCTCAGGGGTGTGTACTTTGTTCCCTCTTGTACTCCCTGTTCACCCACGACTGCGTGGCCAAACACTACTCCAACACCATCATTAAGTCTGCTGACGACACAACAGCGGTAGTCCTCATCACCGACAACGATGAGACAGCCTATAAGGAGGAGGTCAGAGAACTGGCAGTGTGGTGCCAGGACAACAACCTCTACCTCAATGTGAGCAAGACAAAGGAGCTGATCGTTGACTACAGAAGAAGGCAGGCCGAACAGGCCCTCATTAACATTGACGGGGCTGTAGTGGAGTGGGTCAAGAGTTTCAAGTTCCTTTGTGTCCACATCACCAACAAACTATCATGGTCCAAACACACCAAGATAGTCGTGAAGAGGGGACGACAAAACCTTTTCCCCCTCATGAGACTGAAAAGATTTGGCATGGGTCCCCAGATCCTCAAAAATTTCTATAGCTGCAGCATCGAGAGCATCCTGACCGGTTGCATCACCGCATGGTATGGCAACTGCTTGACATCTGACCGTAAGGCGCTACAGAGGGTAGTGCGTATGGCCCAGTACATCACTGGGGCCAAGCTTCCTGCCATCCACATCCTATATACTAGGCGGTGTCAGAGGAAGGCCCATAAAATTGTCAGAGACTCCAGTGACCCAAGTCATAGACTGTTTTCTCTGCCACCGCACACCAAGCGGTACCGGAGCGCCAAGTCTCGGACCAAAAGGCTCCTTAACAGCTTCTGCCCCCAAGCCATAAGACTGCTGAACAATTAATCAAATGGCCACCGGACTATTTACACTGACACCCTCCCCTTTCCATTTGTTTTGTAGACTGCTGCTACTCTGTCACGGCCGTCAACAGAAGTAGACCAAAGCACAGCGTTGTCAGCGTACATATTCCTTTATATGACGCCGACAAAAACAATAAACAATACAAAACAACCGTGAAGCTAAAGGGCTATGTGCCACAAACAAAGTTAACCTCTCACAAAGACATTTTATTGTGTTATTTTTTACTTTAGTTTATTTGGTAAATATTTTCATAAACTCTTCTTGAACTGCACTGTTGGTTAAGGGCTTGTAAGTAAAGTATTTCACAGTAAAGTCTACACTTGTTGTATTCTGCGCATGTTATAAATAAAGTTTGATTTGATTTGACATAGGGTGCAGTTTAAGTATTTAGTACGCTAGTATGGATATTTGGACACGGACAGTATCTAGTTTGAGAAAGAGAATGCTTGTTACCATAGTTATATATTCACAGCTAGTGTACATACCACAGCACAGGAGCAGGTGTGTATATTCACAGCTAGTGTACATACCACAGCACAGGAGCAGGTGTGTATATTCACAGCTAGTGTACATACCACAGCACAGGAGCAGGTGTGTATATTCACAGCTAGTGTACATACCACAGCACAGGAGCAGGTGTGTATATTCACAGCTAGTGTACATACCACAGCACAGGAGCAGGTGTGTATATTCACAGCTAGTGTACATACCACAGCACAGGAGCAGGTGTGTATATTCACAGCTAGTGTACATACCACAGCACAGGAGCAGGTGTGTTTATTCACAGCTAGTGTACATACCACAGCACAGGAGCAGGTGTGTATATTCACAGCTAGTGTACATACCACAGCACAGGAGCAGGTGTGTATATTCACAGCTAGTGTACATACCACAGCACAGGAGCAGGTGTGTTTATGTATTTCTGCAGTTATTTCTTGAACATGGAACCAAGGTCAAGAGCAGCAGGGTGTCACGTTCTTTCTTATCCCCATCAACATTAGGCAAGTGTCACGTTTGTTCCTGTCCCCCACGGTGGTCACTTTGTTCGCAGCTCAAGGAAAAGGGTAGCCTACCCCGCTGGTGCACCTGTCAATGACTCTAGTTAGGATGTACATTGGCTCCGTCCCAACTGGCAAACTATTCCCTTTGTGGTGCACTACTTTTGACCAGGGCCTATAGGGCTATGAAGTAGTGCACTACTTTTGCCCAGGGCCTATAGGGCTATGAAGTAGTGCACTACTTTTGCCCAGGACCTATAGGGCTATGAAGTAGTGCACTACTTTTGACCAGGGCCTATAATGCTATGAAGTAGTGCTCCAAATAGGATATGTTACCTTGTCATTGACTGTAGCCAGAGATAAAGCCTAGCTAACCAAAGTTACATTGTCAATGAGTCTACCTGGCAGGGCAGCAGACAGCATCACACCAACAGTACAGTAGTCGCATGGCAGCTGACAGCATCACACCTACAGTACAGTAGTCACATGGCAGCTGACAGCATCACACCTACAGTACAGTAGTCGCATGGCAGCTGACAGCATCACACCTACAGTACAGTAGTCGCATGGCAGCTGACAGCATCACACCTACAGTACAGTAGTCGCATGGCAGCTGACAGCATCACACCTACAGTACAGTAGTCACATGGCAGCAGACAGCATCACACCTACAGTACAGTAGTCACATGGCAGCTGACAGCATCACACCAACAGTACAGTAGTCACATGGCAGCTGACAGCATCACACCCACAGTACAGTAGTCACATGGCAGCTGACAGCATCACACACACAGTACAGTAGTCACATGGCAGCTGACAGCATCACACCTACAGTACAGTAGTCACATGGCAGCAGACAGCATCACACACACAGTACAGTAGTCACATGGCAGCTGACAGCATCACACCTACAGTACAGTAGTCACATGGCAGCTGACAGCATCACACCTACAGTACAGTAGTCACATGGCAGCTGACAGCATCACACCTACAGTACAGTAGTCACATGGCAGCAGACAGCATCACACCTACAGTACAGTAGTCACATGGCAGCTGACAGCATCACACCTACAGTACAGTAGTCACATGGCAGCAGACAGCATCACACACACAGTACAGTAGTCACAGGCCAGCAGACAGCATCACACCTACAGTACATTACAGTAGTCACAGGCCAGCAGACAGCATCACACCTACAGTACATTACAGTAGTCACAGGCCAGCAGACAGCATCACACCTACAGTACAGTAGTCACAGGCCAGCAGACAGCATCACACCTACAGTACAGTAGTCACATGGCAGCAGACAGCATCACACCTACAGTGCAGTAGTCACATGGCAGCTGACAGCATCACACCTACAGTACAGTAGTCGCATGGCAGCTGACAGCATCACACACACAGTACAGTAGTCGCATGGCAGCTGACAGCATCACACACACAGTACAGTAGTCGCTTGGCAGCTGACAGCATCACACCTACAGTACAGTAGTCACATGGCAGCAGACAGCATCGCACACACAGTACAGTAGTCACATGGCAGCAGACAGCATCACACACACAGTACAGTAGTCGCATGGCAGCTGACAGCATCACACCTACAGTACAGTAGTCACATGGCAGCAGACAGCATCATACACACAGTACAGTAGTCACATGGCAGCAGAAAGCATCACACCTACAGTACAGTAGTCACATGGCAGCTGACAGCATCACACCCACAGTGCAGTAGTCACATGGCAGCAGACAGCATCACACCTACAGTACAGTAGTCACATGGCAGCTGACAGCATCACACCTACAGTACAGTAGTCACATGGCAGCAGACAGCATCACACCTACAGTACAGTAGTCACATGGCAGCTGACAGCATCACACCTACAGTACAGTAGTCACATGGCAGCTGACAGCATCACACCTACAGTACAGTAGTCACATGGCAGCAGACAGCATCACACCTACAGTACAGTAGTCACATGGCAGCAGACAGCATCACACATACAGTACAGTAGTCACATGGCAGCTGACAGCATCACACCTACAGTACAGTAGTCACATGGCAGCTGACAGCATCACACCTACAGTACAGTAGTCACATGGCAGCTGACAGCATCACACCTACAGTACAGTAGTCACATGGCAGCAGACAGCATCACACCTACAGTACAGTAGTCACATGGCAGCAGACAGCATCACACCTACAGTACAGTAGTCACATGGCAGCAGACAGCATCACACCCACAGTACAGTAGTCACATGGCAGCAGACAGCATCACACCTACAGTACAGTAGTCACATGACAGCAGACAGCATCACACCAACAGTACTGTAGTCACATGACAGTATACAGCATCACACACACACAGTACAGTAGTCACATGGCAGCTGACAGCATCACACACACAGTACAGTAGTCACATGGCAGCAGACAGCATCACACCTACAGTACAGTAGTCACATGGCAGCAGACAGCATCACACCTACAGTACAGTAGTCACATGGCAGCTGACAGCATCACACCCACAGTGCAGTAGTCACATGGCAGCAGACAGCATCACACCCACAGTACAGTAGTCACATGGCAGCAGACAGCATCACACCTACAGTACAGTAGTCACATGGCAGCAGACAGCATCACACATACAGTACAGTAGTCACATGACAGGACCCCACTAATATATATCTGTCCATGATGCATGCAGTCAGACAGGACCCCACTAATCTATATATGTCCATGATACATGCAGTCAGACAGGATCCCACTAATATATATCTGTCCATGATACATGCAGTCAGACAGGATCCCACTAATATATATCTGTCCATGATACATGTAGTCAGACAGGATCCCACTAATATCTATCTGTCCATGATACATGTAGTCAGACAGGATCCCGCTAATATATATCTGTCCATGATACATGTAGTCAGACAGGATCCCACTAATATCTATCTGTCCATGATACATGTAGTCAGACAGGATCCCACTAATATATATCTGTCCATGATACATGTAGTCAGACAGGATCCCACTAATATCTATCTGTCCATGATACATGTAGTCAGACAGGATCCCACTAATATATATCTGTCCATGATACATGTATTCAGACAGGATCCCACTAATATCTATCTGTCCATGATACATGTAGTCAGACAGGATCCCACTAATATATATCTGTCCATGATACATGTAGTCAGACAGGATCCCACTAATATATATCTGTCCATGATAGATGTAGTAAGACAGGACCCCAGTTTTATATATCTGTCCATGATACATGTAGTCAGACAGGACCCAAGTTTTATATATCTGTCCATGATACATGTAGTAAGACAGGATCCCACTAATATCTATCTGTCCATGATACATGTAGTAAGACAGGACCCCAGTTTTATATATCTGTCCATGATACATGTAGTCAGACAGGATCCCACTAATATCTATCTGTCCATGATACATGTAGTAAGACAGGACCATGTCGGGTAACCCTGGCTGATTTGTCGCTTCATCCCTCCCTCCACTCCTCTCTTACACTTTCCCTTTTCCCTTCACTCCCTCCTCCTCTCCCTACCTTCCTCGATCTCTCCATCCCTGTACTTTCTCTACCTCCCTCCCTCCCTCCCACCCACCCACCCTCTCCCTCCCTCTATCCCACCCTCCCCTTCCACCAACTCTCCCACCGCTCCCACCCCATCCCTCCGTCCCACCCTCCCCTTCCACCACCTCTCCTTTCTCGCTCGCTCCATCCTTCCTCCCCTACCTTACTCCTTGGCTTCCCTCCTCCTCTCCCTCCATCACTTCATCACGGTGACAGTGAACGGCGGTTGGTCTACCTGGACAACGTGGTCGGCGTGCAGTGCAGTTTGTGGGAGGGGCTGGCAGAGGAGGAGCCGCAGCTGCACCAATCCCACGCCGCTGAACGGGGGCTTGGCCTGCGACGGACAGAATGTCCAGAAAAGCGCCTGCACAGCCACCTGCCCAGGTAACACCGCCCGCTCAACCGCTCCCAGGCATTCAGCTAGACTACTTCATGTCCTGCACCGCCACCTGCCCAGGTAACACTGCCCGCTCAACCGCTCACAGGCATTCAGCTAGACTACTTCCTGTCCTGCACCGCCACCTGCCCAGGTAACACCGCCCGCTCAATCGCTCCCAGTCATTCAGTTAGACTATTTCCTGTCCTGCACCAGCACCTACCCAGGTAACACCGCCCGCTCAACCGCTCTCAGGCATTCAGCTAGGCTACTTCCTGTCCTGCACCGCCACCTGCCCAGGTAACACCGCCCGCTCAACCGCTCTCAGGCATTCAGCTAGACTACTTCCTGTCCTGCACCGCCACCTGCCCAGGTAACACCGCCCGCTCAACCGCTCCCAGTCATCCAGCTAGACTACTTCCTGTCCTGCACCGCCACCTACCCAGGTAACACCTCCCGCTCAACCGCTCCCAGGCATTCAGCTAGACTACTTCCTGTCCTGTCCCGCCACCTGCCCAGGTAACACCGCCCGCTCAACCGCTCCCAGGCATTCAGCTAGACTACTTCCTTTCCTTCACCGCCACCTGCCCAGGTAACACCGCCCGCTCAACCGCTCTCAGGCATTCAGCTAGACTACTTCCTGTCCTGTCCCGCCACCTGCCCAGGTAACACCGCCCGCTCAACCGCTCCCAGGCATTCAGCTAGACTACTTCCTTTCCTTCACCGCCACCTGCCCAGGTAACACCGCCCGCTCAACCGCTCTCAGGCATTCAGCTAGACTACTTCCTGTCCTGCACCGCCACCTGCCCAGGTAACACCGCCCGCTCAACCGCTCCCAGTCAATCAGCTAGACTACTTCCTGTCCTGCACCGCCACCTGCCCAGGTAACACCACCCCCCCACCGCTCCCAGTCATTCAGCTAGACTGCTTCCTGTCCTGCACCGCCACCTGTCCAGGTAACACCGCCCGCTCAACCGCTCCCAGTCATTCAGCTAGACTACTTCCTGTCCTGCACCGCCACCTGCCCAGGTAACACCGCCCGCTCAACCGCTCCCAGGCATTCAGCTAGACTACTTCCTGTCCTGCACCGCCACCTGCCCAGGTAACACCGCCCGCTCAATCGCTCCCAGTCATTCAGTTAGACTATTTCCTGTCCTGCACCGCCACCTGCCCAGGTAACACCGCCCGCTCAACCGCTCTCAGACATTCAGCTAGGCTACTTCCTGTCCTGCACCGCAACCTGCCCAGGTAACACCGCCCGCTCAACCGCTCCCAGTCATTCAGCTAGGCTACTTCCTGTCCTGCGGCTCCACATGCCCAGGTAACACCGCCCGCTCAACCGCCCCCGGGCATTCAGCTAGGCTACTTCCTGTTCTGTGGCTCCACCTCTGCTTGGCTCTGATTGGCTTAGCACTGTTTGGCTTATTTTGGCTCATTAAAATCTTTGTGTTTAGATACATTAGTTAATATTTAGATTGGCTGCTTGTTTTTCCATCAATTTATTTAGCGATGAGGTATAATTGTTAAGCTGGTGAGCGGGTGGTTGGCTGTTTGGTTGTTTGTCTGTGATTAGATTGGTTTGAGTAGAGTGGTAAAATATACCTTTGTGTCGTCAGTCTGTAGCCACACATCTCTGTTTCTCCTCCCTGTAGTCTGTGCGGTAGAACCCATGTCCCTGATTCATATCTGATTCAGATTCAGATACCTGATTCATATCAGATACCTATCAGATCAGATACCTGATTCATACCCTGATTCATATCATACAACGCTCATTCCGTGGCTTCCGACTGCTCTTAAATGCAAGTAAAACTAAATGCATGCTCTTCAACCGATCGCTGCCCACACCTGCCCACCCGTCCAGCATCACTACTCTGGACGGTTCTGACCTAGAATATGTGGACAACTATAAATACCTAGGTGTCTGGTTAGACTGTAAACTCTCCTTCCAGACTCACATCAAACATCTCCAATCTAAAATTAAATCTAGAATCGGCTTCCTATTTCGCAACAAAGCATCCTTCACTCATGCTGCCAAACATACCCTTGTAAAACTGACCATCCTACCAATCCTCGACTTCGGTGATGTCATTTACAAAATAGCCTCCAACACTCTACTCAGCAAATAGGATGTAGTCTATCACAGTGCCATCCGTTTTGTCACCAAAGCCCCATACACTACCCACCACTGCGACCTGTATGCTCTCGTTGGCTGGCCCTCGCTTAATATTCGTTGCCAAACCCACTAGCTCCAGGTCATCTATAAGTCTTTGCTAGGTAAAGCCCTGCCTTATCTCAGCTAGCTGGTCACCATAGCAGCACCCACCCGTAGCACGCTCTCCAGCAGGTATATTTCACTGGTCCCCAAAGCCAACTCCTCCTTTGTCCGCCTTTCCTTCCAGTTCTCTGCTGCCAATGACTGGAACGAATTGCAAAAATCACTGAAGCTGGAGTCTTATATCTCCCTCAGTAACTTTAAGCATCAGTTGTCAGAGCAGCTTACAGATCATTGCACCTGTACACAGCTCATCTGTAAATCACCCATCTAACTAGCTCATCCCCATATTGTTATTTATTTATTTTGCTCCTTTGCACCCCAGGATCTCTACTTGCACATCATCTTCTGCACATCTATCACTCCAGTATTAATGCTTAATTGTAATTACTTTGCCACCATGGCCTATTTATTGCCTTACCTCCCTAATCTTACTACATTTGCACACACACTGTATATAGTCTTTTCTATTGTGTTATTGACTGTATGTCTGTTTTACTCCATGTGTAACTCTGTGTAGTTCTTGATGTCGCACTGTTTTGCTTTATCTTGGCCAGGTCGCAGTTGTAAATGAGAACTTGTTCTCAACTGGCCTAAGTCCATGTCTGCATCCCAATTTGCACCCTATTCCCTATATAGCCCATCGGGCTCTGGTCTAAAGTAGTGCACTATATAGGGAATAGGGTGACATAGGGCCCTGGTCTAAAGTAGTGCACTATATAGGGAATAGGGTGACATAGGGCCCTGGTCTAAAGTAGTGCACTATATAGTGAATATTGTGTCATTTGGGACGGGTGCCATTTGGTACGCAGTCATAATCACTAGTCGTGGTACGGTGGCAGAGCAAAGTACTGTTATTGTTCGGCACTCTAGTCATGTAGTAAATATTGGAAATAAAAAGGTGAATTATAGCAGACGGCACACCAGAGTTTACACACCAGAGTTTACACACCAGAGTTTACACACCATAGTTTACACACCAGAGTTTACACACCAGAGTTTACACACCATAGTTTACACACCAGAGTTTACAACCCAGAGTTTACACACCAGAGTTTACACACCAGAGTTTACACACCAGAGTTTACACACCAGAGTTTACACACCATAGTTTACACACCAGAGTTTACACACCAGAGTTTACACACCATAGTTTACACACCAGAGTTTACACACCATAGTTTACACACCAGAGTTTACACACCATAGTTTACACACCAGATTTTACACACCGTAGTTTACACACCAGAGTTTACACACCAGGAGTTAAGACATCTTTGATTCCTGTGTGGAGGCAGAGTGGTGTGGAGGCAGAGGCAGAGTGGAGGCAGAGGCAGAGTGGAGGTAGAGGCAGAGTGGAGGTAGAGGCAGAGCGGAGGCAGAGGCAGATCGGTTTGGAGGCAGAGTGGAGGTAGAGGCAGAGGCAGAGCAGTGTGGAGGCATATGCAGAGTGGAGGTAGAGGCAGAGTGGTGTGGAGGCAGAGGCAGAGCGGTTTGGAGGCAGAGCGGTGTGGAGGCAGAGTGGAGAGAGAGATGACCCCAAGAAAATATTCCACAAATATCCTATGCCCCGTCAACAGCAGAGAGCTAATCCCTCCACCTCCGTCAGACTCTAGCTTCAACTCTTCCTGCTTCCTAGTACCTGAGTCTACTGCAACCAATCAGAGATCTCATTAGAACATCTCATTGCATCATCACTCCCAGGACAGGTAGTCAGACGTCACCCCCGGTAGCGTCAGGCTGGAGTGAAAGTAATATGGCCTCTTCGGAATACAACTAAAAAAGCAGCAGTAGGATGTGGAATCTGACAGCAACAAGAGGTGGATTTGTTCTGATTAAAACAGTGCATTCATGGGTTCAATCTCAGAAGTACCCGGGGATGCAAGGTGCTCCTATAACAAAGCAGGCAGAGCACCTCCGTAAGCTTTAAGGAGATTACACGTGGACTCAGTATAGGCAAAAATTGTTTGGATCTCCCCCCCAAGAGTCTCCATGTAATTCCAACCCTAAGGGCACTGTAACACAAATTGCATTGTGGCCTGTGTGGGCAGTGTAGTGAGACAGAGGGGACTGAGGCTGGGGCTGGTCCCAAGTGGCACCCTACCCCTATATAGTGCACTACTTTTGTTTTGACCAGAGCCCTATCGGACCTTACAGGATATAGGGAATAGGGTGGCATTTTAGACGGAGTGTGAGACTGAGTGGAGAGGCCAGAACCCCAGACACTGAATGTCCAGTCTGTAGATGAGGGATAGACTGGGGCTTGACGTCTATCACAGCTCTGCTGGCTCTGCGCTGTCTGTCTGGGGAAAGTGGGCTCTTACTGTCTTACTCATTTGCTGTCTCTCTCTGTCTCTCTGTCTCTCTTTCTCTCTCTCTCAATTCAAGGGACTTTATTGGCATGAGAAACGTATGTTTACATTGCCAAAGCAAGTGAAATATATAATAAACAGAAGTGAAATAAAAATTGTAAAATGAACAGTAAACATTACACTCACAAAAGTTCCAATTTCAAATGTCATATTATGTCTATATACAGTGTTATAACGATGTGCAAATAGTTAAAGTACAAAAAAGAAAATAAATAAACAGAAAAATGGGATGTATTTACAATGGTGTTTGTTCTTCACTGGTTGCCCTTTTCTTGTGGCAACAATCTTGCTGCTGTGACCCATTGGGCTCCCGAGTGGCGCAGAGGTCTAAGGCACTGCATCTCAGTGCTAGAGGCATCACTACAGACCCGGTTTGATTCCAGGCTGTATCACAACCGGCTGTGATTAGGAGTCCCATAGGGCGGTGCACAATTGGCCTAGCGTCGTCCGGTTTTGGCCGGGGTATTTTAAATAATACTTGGTTCTTAACTGACTTGCCTAGTTAAATAAAGGTTAAATAAAGGTTACATTAAAAATATATAACAAATAGATATGGGAGTTTATCACAATTTGATTTGTTTTCAAATTCTTTGTGGGTCTGTGTAATCTGAGGGAAATATGTGTCTCTAATATGGTCATACATTTGGCAGGAGGTTAGGAAGTGCACCTCAGTTTCCACATCATTTTGTGGGCATTTTGTGGAGATGTTGTGGCCAAAAGGGTCCTTCATCTGTCCCGAAAGGGGAACCCTTTTTTGTTCCAAGGAGAACGCTTTTTTTGTTGTTGACGTAGAACCCTTTTGGGTTCCATGTAGAACCCTATGTGGAAAGGGTTCTACCTGGAATCATAAAGCATTCTTCAAAGGGTTCTCCAGTCGGGGACAATCAAAGAATCTTTTTAAGTTCTAGATAGAGACGCATGCACCGCCATTAGTACTGTGACCTTTTCAGGTTCAATGTGCTACTGACTACATGGGTCGACTGGGAGACTATCAGACAGGGGGCTAGAATGAATCAATGACATTTGGAGCTGTGTAATGTCTTTTAGATTCATATCTGTGTCCCAAATGCCCCCCTTTTTCACTTTATAGTGCGCTACTTTGCAGTGCACTATAATAGGGAATAGGGGGCCCATTTGGGAATAATAGTGTGAATAATTTACATGAGGATTTGCCTTGTCTGACATTTCAATACGGTAGCTAGTTGTCGGGTTTTGTTTATGGTAGACTGGGCTTGTGGTTTCTGTCAGTGTAGTTTTCTTATCCTGCTGCTTTAAAAAAAAAAAATTACATGTTTTAGCAGCAATCCTGATTTAAAAAAAAAAAAATCCACTAATTATTCCAGAGGCAGAATTCTTTGTTGATCATTAGTTATCTAACGCTGTGGTGTTCTTCTGGTTTTTTTTCCACATCTTTCCCAGAGATATATAAAATAATTAACGATATGTTCCAGCAATAGAGTGTGCGTTAATTCAGGGTTGTAGTGACTGGTTTGTGTAAACAGTTGAACAGCATTCGGAACCGGTTCTTTTTTGTCGTTGTTGTTATTTTTGAACTGCCGTGTGAATCTTGCAACTTTTAGGAAATTAGTAAAAGTCTTGTCACCCAGTCAAAACCGATGAATGTAGCAGAGACGTACATCAAAGCTCTTTTCTGTCCTGGCATCCCAATGGATGAATGTAGCAGAGACGTACATCAAAGCTCTTTTCCGTCCTGGCATCCCAATGGATGAATATAGCAGAGACGTACATCAAAGCTCTTTTCTGTCCTGGCATCCCAATGGATGAATATAGCAGAGACGGACATCAAAGCTCTTTTCTGTCCTGGCATCCCAATGGATGAATATAGCAGAGACGTACATCAAAGCTCTTTTCTGTCCTGGCATCCCAATGAATGAATATAGCAGAGACGGACATCAAAGCTCTTTTCTGTCCTGGCATCCCAATGGATGAATGTAGCAGAGATACCTTGCTGAAGCTCTTTTCCATCCTGGCATCCCAATGGATGAATGTAGCAGAGACGTACATCAAAGCTCTTTTCTGTCCTGGCATCCCAATGGATGAATGTAGCAGAGATACCTTGCTGAAGCTCTTTTCTGTCCTGGCATCCCAATGGATGAATGTAGCAGAGATACCTTGCTGAAGCTCTTTTCCGTCCTGGCATCCCAATGGATGAATGTAGCAGAGATACCTTGCTGAAGCTCTTTTCCGTCCTGGCATCCCAATGGATGAATGTAGCAGAGATACCTTGCTGAAGCTCTTTTCCGTCCTGGCATCCCAATGGATGAATATAGCAGAGGTACCTTGCCAAAGCTCTTTTCCGTCCTGGCATCCCAATGGATGAATATAGCAGAGATACCTTGCTGAAGCTCTTTTCTGTCCTGGCATCCCAATGGATGAATGTAGCAGAGATACCTTGCTGAAGCTCTTTTCCGTCCTGGCATCCCAATGGATGAATGTAGCAGAGATACCTTGCTGAAGCTCTTTTCCGTCCTGGCATCCCAATGGATGAATATAGCAGAGATACCTTGCCAAAGCTCTTTTCCGTCCTGGCATCCCAATGGATGAATATAGCAGAGATACCTTGCTGAAGCTCTTTTCTGTCCTGGCATCCCAATGGAGGAATGTAGCAGAGATACCTTGCTGAAGCTCTTTTCCGTCCTGGCATCCCAATGGATGAATGTAGCAGAGACGTACATCAAAGCTCTTTTCTGTCCTGGCATCCCAATGGATGAATGTAGCAGAGATACCTTGATGAAGCTCTTTTCCGTCCTGGCATCCCAATGGATGAATGTAGCAGAGATACCTTGCTGAAGCTCTTTTCCGTCCTGGCATCCCAATGGATGAATGTAGCAGAGATACCTTGCTGAAGCTCTTTTCCGTCCTGGCATCCCAATGGATGAATGTAGCAGAGACGTACATCAAAGCTCTTTTCTGTCCTGGCATCCCAATGGATGAATGTAGCAGAGACGTACATCAAAGCTCTTTTCCGTCCTGGCATCCCAATGGATGAATATAGCAGAGACGTACATCAAAGCTCTTTTCTGTCCTGGCATCCCAATGGATGAATATAGCAGAGACGTACATCAAAGCTCTTTTCTGTCCTGGCATCCCAATGGATGAATGTAGCAGAGATACCTTGCTGAAGCTCTTTTCCGTCCTGGCATCCCAATGGATGAATGTAGCAGAGACGTACATCAAAGCTCTTTTCTGTCCTGGCATCCCAATGGATGAATGTAGCAGAGATACCTTGCTGAAGCTCTTTTCTGTCCTGGCATCCCAATGGATGAATGTAGCAGAGATACCTTGCTGAAGCTCTTTTCCGTCCTGGCATCCCAATGGATGAATGTAGCAGAGATACCTTGCTGAAGCTCTTTTCTGTCCTGGCATCCCAATGGATGAATGTAGCAGAGATACCTTGCCAAAGCTCTTTTCCGTCCTGGCATCCCAATGGATGAATATAGCAGAGATACCTTGCTGAAGCTCTTTTCTGTCCTGGCATCCCAATGGATGAATGTAGCAGAGATACCTTGCTGAAGCTCTTTTCCGTCCTGGCATCCCAATGGATGAATGTAGCAGAGATACCTTGCTGAAGCTCTTTTCCGTCCTGGCATCCCAATGGATGAATATAGCAGAGATACCTTGCCAAAGCTCTTTTCCGTCCTGGCATCCCAATGGATGAATATAGCAGAGATACCTTGCTGAAGCTCTTTTCTGTCCTGGCATCCCAATGGATGAATGTAGCAGAGATACCTTGCTGAAGCTCTTTTCCGTCCTGGCATCCCAATGGATGAATGTAGCAGAGATACCTTGCTGAAGCTCTTTTCCGTCCTGGCATCCCAATGGATGAATATAGCAGAGATACCTTGCTGAAGCTCTTTTCCGTCCAGGCATCCCAATGGATGAATATAGCAGAGATACCTTGCTGAAGCTCTTTTCCGTCCTGGCATCCAAATTCTGGAACAAGTAGGATGCTCCTCAATTTAAGGAACACAGTGATGATAAAGTGTGTAATGTTTTTTTGGGAGTGTCCCATCTGGTTAATGAGAGCTGGTAGGGACTTCTATGGTTGATCAGATGAACCACATACTGGGAGAGACCAACAGGACTAAGCCAGCCAGCAGCCAAGACAGACACATACTGGGAGAGACCCACAGGACTAAGCCAGCCAGCAGCCAAGACAACCACATACTGGGAGAGACCCACAGGACTAAGCCAGCCAGCAGCCCAGACAGACACATACTGGGAGAGACCCACAGGACTAAGCCAGCCAGCAGCCCAGACAGACACATACTGGGAGAGACCCACAGGACTAAGCCAGCCAGCAGCCCAGACAGACACATACTGGGAGAGACCCACAGGACTAAGCCAGCCAGCAGCCCAGACAGACACATACTGGGAGAGACCCACAGGACTAAGTTAGCCAGCAGCCCAGACAGACACATACTGGGAGAGACCAACAGGACTAAGCCAGCCAGCAGCCAAGACAGACACATACTGGGAGACACCCACAGGACTAAGTTAGCCAGCAGCCCAGACAGACACATACTGGGAGAGACCCACAGGACTAAGCCAGCCAGCAGCCCAGACAGACACATACTGGGAGAGACCCACAGGACTAAGCCAGCCAGCAGCCCAGACAGACACATACTGGGAGACACCCACAGGACTAAGCCAGCCAGCAGCCCAGACAACCACATACTGGGAGAGACCAACAGGACTAAGCCAGCCAGCAGCCCAGACAGACACATACTGGGAGATACTCACAGGACTAAGTTAGCCAGCAGCCCAGACAGACACATACTGGGAGAGACCCACAGGACTAAGCCAGCCAGCAGCCTAGACAACCACATACTGGGAGAGACCCACAGGACTAAGCCAGCCAGCAGCCCAGACAGACACATACTGGGAGAGACCCACAGGACTAAGCCAGCCAGCAGCCCAGACAGACACATACTGGGAGAGACCCACAGGACTAAGTTAGCCAGCAGCCTAGACAACCACATACTGGGAGACACCCACAGGACTAAGCCAGCCTGCAGCCCAGACAGACACATACTGGGAGAGACCCACAGGACTAAGCCAGCCAGCAGCCCAGACAGACACATACTGGGAGAGACCCACAGGACTAAGCCAGCCAGCAGCCCAGACAGACACATACTGGGAGAGACTCACAGGACTAAGCCAGCCAGCAGCCAAGACAGACACATACTGGGAGACACCAGCAGGACTAAGTTAGCCAGCAGCCCAGACAGACACATACTGGGAGAGACTCACAGGACTAAGCCAGCCAGCAGCCCAGACAGACACATACTGGGAGAGACCCACAGGACTAAGCCAGCCAGCAGCCTAGACAACCACATACTGGGAGAGACCAACAGGACTAAGCCAGCCAGCAGCCAAGACAGACACATACTGGGAGAGACCCACAGGACTAAGCCAGCCAGCAGCCAAGACAGACACATACTGGGAGAGACTCACAGGACTAAGTTAGCCAGCAGCCCAGACAGACACATACTGGGAGAGACCCACAGGACTAAGCCAGCCTGCAGCCCAGACAGACACATACTGGGAGAGACCCACAAGACTAAGCCAGCCAGCAGCCCAGACAGACACATACTGGGAGAGACCAGCAGGACTAAGTTAGCCAGCAGCCCAGACAGACACATACTGGGAGAGACCAACAGGACTAAGCCAGCCAGCAGCCCAGACAGACACATACTGGGAGAGACCCACAGGACTAAGTTAGCCAGCAGCCTAGACAACCACATACTGGGAGAGACCCACAGGACTAAGCCAGCCTGCAGCCCAGACAACCACATACTGGGAGAGACCCACAGGACTAAGTTAGCCAGCAGCCCAGACAGACACATACTGGGAGAGACCAACAGGACTAAGCCAGCCAGCAGCCCAGACAGACACATACTGGGAGATACTCACAGGACTAAGTTAGCCAGCAGCCCAGACAGACACATACTGGGAGAGACCCACAGGACTAAGCCAGCCAGCAGCCTAGACAACCACATACTGGGAGAGACCCACAGGACTAAGCCAGCCAGCAGCCCAGACAGACACATACTGGGAGAGACCCACAGGACTAAGCCAGCCAGCAGCCCAGACAGACACATACTGGGAGAGACCCACAGGACTAAGTTAGCCAGCAGCCTAGACAACCACATACTGGGAGACACCCACAGGACTAAGCCAGCCTGCAGCCCAGACAGACACATACTGGGAGAGACCCACAGGACTAAGCCAGCCAGCAGCCCAGACAGACACATACTGGGAGAGACCCACAGGACTAAGCCAGCCAGCAGCCCAGACAGACACATACTGGGAGAGACTCACAGGACTAAGCCAGCCAGCAGCCAAGACAGACACATACTGGGAGACACCAGCAGGACTAAGTTAGCCAGCAGCCCAGACAGACACATACTGGGAGAGACTCACAGGACTAAGCCAGCCAGCAGCCCAGACAGACACATACTGGGAGAGACCCACAGGACTAAGCCAGCCAGCAGCCTAGACAACCACATACTGGGAGAGACCAACAGGACTAAGCCAGCCAGCAGCCAAGACAGACACATACTGGGAGAGACCCACAGGACTAAGCCAGCCTGCAGCCAAGACAGACACATACTGGGAGAGACTCACAGGACTAAGTTAGCCAGCAGCCCAGACAGACACATACTGGGAGAGACCCACAGGACTAAGCCAGCCAGCAGCCCAGACAGACACATACTGGGAGAGACCCACAAGACTAAGCCAGCCAGCAGCCCAGACAGACACATACTGGGAGAGACCAGCAGGACTAAGCCAGCCTGCAGCCCAGACAGACACATACTGGGAGAGATTCAAAGGATGAAACCAGTCAGCCAGCAGCCAAGTCAAACTATATTAAATCTCACCACTCCCTTCACTCTCTCTCTCCCTCCCCTCCTTTTGTCAATGAACAGGTGACCAATAGGAATGGGAGAGTCGATATAGGCCGATAGTTTTTAAAACATTTTCTGGGTCAAGGCTTGGCTTTTTCAATAGAGGCTTTATTACTGCCACTTTAAGTGAGTTTGGTACACATCCGGTGGATAGAGAGCCGTTTATTATGTTCAACATAGGAGGGCCAAGCACAGGAAGCAGCTCTTTCAGTAGTTTAGTTGTAATAGGGTCCAGTATTCAGCTTGAATATTTAGAAGCCATGATTATTTTCATCATTGTGTCAATCGATATAGTATTAAAAAACTTGAGTGTCTCCCTTGATCCTAGGTCCTGGCAGTGTTGTGCAGACTCAGGACAACTGAGCTTTGGAGGAATACGCAGATTTAAAGAGGAGTCTGTAATTTGCTTTCTAATGATCATGATCTTTTCCTCAAAGAAGTTCATGAATTTATCACTGCTGAAGTGACAGCCATCCTCTCTTGGGGAATGCTGCTTTTTAGTTAGCTTTGCGACAATCTCAAAAATAAATGTTGGATTGTTCTTATTTTCCTCAATTAAGTTGAAAAAATAGGATGATCGAGCAGCAGTGAGGGCTCTGTCCTGTCTTTCCAAGCTAGTTGGAAAGCGCCATTTCCATTCCAATGTTCTGGAAGCTTCAGAGCTCGGGTGTTTTCTGTATACCAGGGAGCTAGTTTCTTATGACAAATGTTTTTTGTTTTTAGGGGTGGCGACTGCATCTAGGGTATTGCGCAAGGTTAAATTGAGTTCCTCAGTTAGGTGGTTAACGGATGTTTGTACTCTGACGTCCTTGGGTAGGCGGAGGGAGTCTGGAAGGGCATGTAGGAATCTTTGGGTTGTCTGAGAATTTATAGCACGGCTTTTGATGATCCTTGGTTGGGGTCTGAGCAGATTATTTGTTGCGATTGCAAACATAATAAAATGGTGGTCCGATAGTCCAGGATTATGAGGAAAAACCTTAAGATCCACAACATTTATTCCACGGGACAAAACTAGGTCCAGAGTATGACTGTGGCAGTGAGTAGATCCGGAGACATGTTGGACAAAATCCACTGAGTCGATGATGGCGCCGAAAGCCTTTTGGAGTGGGTCTGTGGACTTTTCCATGTGAATATTAAAGTCAACAAAAATGTGAATATTATCTGCCATGACTACAAGGTCCGATAGGAATTCAGGGAACTCAGTGAGGAACTCTGTATACAGCCCAGGAGGCCTGTAAATAGTAGCTATAAAAAGTGATTGAGTAGTCTTTATAGATTTCATGACTAGAAGCTCAAAAGACCAAAACGTCGTTTTCTTTTTTGTAAATTAAAATGTGCTATCGTAAATGTTAGCAACACTTCCACCTTTGCGGGATGCGCGGGGGATATGGTCACTAGTGTAACCAGGAGGTGAGGCCTCATTTAACACAGTAAATTCATCAGGCTTAAGCCATGTTTCAGTCAGGCCAATCACATCAAGATTATGATCAGTGATTAGTTCATTGACTATAACTGCCTTGGAAGTGAGGGATCTAACATTAAGTATCCCTATTTTGAGATGTGAGGTATCACGATCTCTTTCAAAAATGACAGTAATGGAGGAGGTCTTTATTCCAGTGAGATTGCTAAAGCGAACACCGCCATGTTTAGTTTTGCCCAATCTAGATCGAGGCACAGACACGGTCTCAATGGGGATAGCTGAGCTGACTACACTGACTGTGCTAGTGGCAGACTCCAATAAGCTGGCAAGCTGGCTACCAGCCTGCTGCCTGGCCTGCACCCTATCTCATTGTGGAGCTAGAGGAGTTAGAGCCCTGTCTAGGTTCGTAGATAAGATGAGAGCACCCCTCCAGCTAGGATGGAGTCCGTCACTCCTCAGCAGACCAGGCTTGGTCCTGTTTGTGGGTGAGTCCCAGAAAGAGGGCCAATTATCTACAAATTCTATCTTTTGGGAGGGGCAGAAAACAGTTTTCAACCAGCGATTGAGTTGTGAGACTTTGCTGTAGAGCTCATCACTCCCCCTAACTGGGAGGGGGCCAGAGACAATTACTCTATGCCGACACATCTTTCTAGCTGATTTACACGCTGAAACTATGTTGCGCTTGGTGACCTCTGACTGTTTCATCCTAACATCGTTGGTGCCGACGTGGATAACAATATCCCTATACTCTCTACACTCGCCAGTTTTAGCTTTAGCCAGCACCATCTTTAGATTAGCCTTAACGTCGGTAGCCCTGCCCCCTGGTAAACAGTGTATGATCGCTGGGTGATTCGTTTTAAGTCTAATACTGCGGGTAATGGAGTCGCCAATGACTAGGGTTTTCAATTTGTCAGAGCTAATGGTGGGAGCCTTCGGCGTCTCAGACCCCGTAACGGGAGGAGTAGAGACAAGAGAAGACTCGGCCTCAGACTCCGACTCGCTACTTAATGGGGAAAACCGGTGGAAAATTTCTGTCGGCTGAATGAGCGACACCAGTTGAGCATTCCTACAGCATTTCCCTCCAGAAGCCATTAGAAAGTTGTCCGGCTGCGGGGACTGTGCGGGGGGGATTTATACTACTATCTGTACTTACTGGTGGCACATACGCTGTTTCATTCTTTCCTACACTGAAATTACCCTTGCCTAACGATTGCGTCTGAAGCTGGGCTTGCAGCACAGCTATCCTCGCCGTAAGACTGTTACTACTTAGCTTCGGCTGGTGGAGGTCCTGACGAACCACGTACAGATAAAGCGTCCGTGGTGGAAAAGTTGAATGAAAAAAGTTGAGCGAGGGAAAAACGAAAAATATAAACGTAATTAAAAAGTAAAAACTGTAAAGTTGGCAGGTAGCAAAGTAAGGTTAGCAACAAACTGCACAGCAGCATGTCTACAAATCTGCTGGGGCACCAACGCCATCTGCCAGGGTACCAAGGCCATCTGCCAGGGCAACAACGCCATCTGCCAGGGCACCAAGGCCATCTGCCAGGGCACCAAGGCCATCTGCCAGGGCACCAAGGCCATCTGCCAGAGCACCAAGGCCATCTGCCAGGGCACCAAGGCCATCTGCCAGGGCACCAAGGCCATCTGCCAGGGCACCAAGGCCATCTGCCAGGGCACCAAGGCCATCTGCCAGAGCACCAAGGCCATCTGCCAGGGCACCAAGGCCATCTGCTAGGGCACCAAGGCCATCTGCCAGAGCACCAACGCCATCTGCCAGGGCACCAAGGCCATCTGCCAGGG
>NW_024058964.1:131690-161690 GCF_016432855.1 Salvelinus namaycush
GGATATTCACATCTCCACTCGGAAACATTAAACAGTCTTTATACGAAAGTTTGCAAGTTCAATTAAAATGGTCTTGTTGGGATGCGAACACCCGGCTCTGAAACAGGTTATGTCGTTTCAAACACCCGGCTCTGAAACAGGTTATGTCGTTTCAAACACCCGGCTCTGAAACAGGTTATGTCGTTTCAAACACCCGGCTCTGAAACAGGTTATGTCGTTTCAAATACCCGGCTCTGATACTCGTACCACTACCCTGTGGCGCAGACTAATGATTTTACAGCCACCAGGGGGCCTGATACAATGGTTTCAGAGGACCCCTTGTCAATTTCTTCTGGTCTGAACAACATTGGATTAAAGCTGCAGCCCTGTACCTGTACCTGCCACTGCACAAGGATGAGCAAGGCCTGGTGGACGTATCATCTAGGATCATGTACATGTTTGGGCTTAGACAAGCCTATTTTCCTCTTAATAAAGCTAGAGGGGGAGGGGGGTGATTTGTCTGGCCTGACTCCATTCTATGAGTCTGTTATGCAGGCTTCGAGCGTTTTCGACATGTCCCGTAAGGCCGGTACACCACCAGGGATGTGGCTTTTTGAAGAGCCTCTTTTTTTTATAACACTGCTATCCAGTCCCGTGCTGTGGGTTCAGCCAGACTACGTTCATGCCTGTTAGGTGTGGGGTGTACTAAGCTGGGTCATCAGAGATATTCCAGATTCCACACTAAGAATGGCTGCTTCATCCCCCTCCAACCAGTGCCTCCACTCCTCCGACGCCATCTTGACGGCGAGGAGTTCTCGATGTTCCTAGTTCCTCTCAGCAGTGGTAAGACAATGGGAGAGGAAAGTGCAGGGGTGCAGCTTTTGATCCTGGGCAGAACGCTGGGACAGGACGTTCCCCACTCTGACATCCGAGGCGTCGACCTCCACCGCAAACTGACGGGACAGGTCTGGATGGATTAAGATAGGGGCTGTAGTGAATCGACGTTTGAGGTCCGAGAATGCCTGATCAGCTGCTGGAGACCACGTGAAGGGAACCTTGGGAGAGGTGAGTGCTGAGAGGTGGGGAAGCCAGGATTCTGTAACCCTGGATGAAGCTGCGGTAGAAATGAGTAAAACCCAGGAAATGTTGCAGCTGCACTTCTGGTCGTGGGTTGAGGCCAATCCACCACCGCTCCCACCTTGTCTGGATCCATCTGTATATGTCCTGCAGATATGATGTATCCTAGGAAGGAGATGGTAGAGAGATGGAATTCACACTTATCAAATCAAAATCAAATCACATTGTATTGGTCACATACACATGGTTAGCAGATGTTAATGCGAGTGTAGCGAAATGCTTGTGCTTCTAGTTCCGGCCATGCAGTAATATCTAACAAGTAGTCTAACAATTTCACAACAACTACCTTATACACACAAGTGTAATGGAATGAATAAGAATATGTACAAATAAATATTTGGATGAGCGATGGCCGAACGGCAGAGGCAAGATGCAGTAGATGGTATAGAGTACAGTATATACATATGAGATGAGTAATGCAGGGTATGTAAACATTATATAAAGTGGCATTGTTTAAAGTGACTAGTGATACATTTTTTACATCCAATTTTTAATTATTAAAGAAGGTTTGGAAATCGCTTCCTTTTAGGTGGTTGTAGAATTTAACGTCTCCTTTCTGCATTTTGATCATTTGCAGGTGTTGGCCTAATTCTGCTACGCATGTATTATTTGAGTCTCAATTTGGTGTTTGTCCTATTTTGTTAATTCTTGGTTGGTGAGCGGACCCCAGACCTCACAACCATAAAGGACAATGGGTTCTATAACTGAATGAAGTTTTTTTAGCCAGATCCTAATCTGCTATGTCAAATTTTATGTTCCTTTTGATGGCATAGAAGGCCCTTCTTGCCATGTCTCTCAGATCGTTCACAGCTTTGTGGAAGTTACCTGTCTGGCTGATGTTTAGGCCGAGGTATGTATAGTTTTTTGTGTGTTCTAGGGCAATGGTGTCTAGATGGAATTTGTATTTGTGGTATCAGGGCCCAGGTCTGACAGAATCTGTGCAGAAGGTCTAGGTGCTGCTGTTGGCCCTTATTGGTTGGGGACAGAATAACCAGATCAATCAATCAACCAAATGTATTTATAAAGCCCTTCTTACATCAGCTGATGTCACAAAGTGCTGTACAGAAACCCAGCCAAACCCCAAACAGCAAGCAATGCAGATGTAGAAGCACGGTGGCTAGGAAAAACTCCCTAGAAAGGCAGGAACCTAGGAAGAAACCTAGAGAAGAACCAGGCTCTGAGGGGTGGCCAGTCCACTTCTGGCTGTGTCAGGTGGAGATTATAACAGTACATGGCCAAGATGTTCAAATGTTCATAGATGACCAGCAGGGTTAAATAATAATAATCACAGAGTGTGTAGAGGGTGCAACAAGTCAGCACCTCAGGAGTAAATGTCAGTTGGCTTTTCATAGCCGAGCATTCAGAGTTAGAGACAGCAGATGCGGTAGAGAGAGAGAGTCGAAAACAGCAGGTCCGGGACAAGGTAGCACGTCCGATGAACAGGTCAGGGTTCCATAGCCGCAGGCAGAACAGTTGATACTGGAGCAGCAGCACGACCAGGTGGACTGGGGACAGCAAGGAGTCATCAGGCCAGGTAGTTCTGAGGCATTGTCCCAGGGCTTAGGTCCTCCGGGAGGAGAGGGAGAGAGAGAGAATTAGAGTGAGCATACTCATGTCCTATTCACATAGGACACCGGATAAGACAGGAGAAATACTCCAGATATAACAGACTGACCCAAGCCCCCCGACACATAAACTATTGCAGCATAATTACTGGAGGCTGAGACAGGAAGGGTTGGGAGACACTGTGGCCCCGTCCGACGATATCCCCGGACAGGGCCAACTAGTTAACTGTAGACATTTGGAAAGAAATGTGTGTATTTTTTGCCAATTTTTACTACACACTTGTTCTTTGTCTACATGGATTTTATAATGTTGTATGTTTTTCCCCAAACACCACTTTCCATAAATTTGTATAGCAGACCCTCATGTAAAATTGAGTCAACAAAGCATGAAAAGATTTTGCCTTTGTTTTGGTTTGTTTCTTTATCAATTAGGGTGTGCAGGGTGAATATGTGGTCTGTCGTATGGTAATTTGGTAAAAAGCCAATTTGACATTTGCTCAGTACATAAACTAGTCTGCTGTTAATGATAATGCAGAGGATTTTCCCAAGGTTGCTGTTGACACATATCCCACGGTAGTTATTGGGGTCAAATTGGTCTCCACTTTTGTGGATTGGGGTGATCAGTCCTTGGTTCCAAATATTGGGTAAGATGCCAGAGCTGAGGATGATTTAAAGAGTTTAACTATAGCCAATATAGCCAATTGGAATTCGTTATAGAGCCAAAAATATCGGAGAAGTGGTTTACCCATACATCTCCGTTTTGGATAGATAACTTCCCGTGTTGTTGTTTGTTTAGTGTTTTCCAATTTTCCCAGAAGTGGTTAGATTCTATGGATTCTTCAGTTACATTGAGCTGATTTCTGATGTGCTGTTCCTTCTTTTTCCTTTGTGTATTTCTGTATTGTTTTAGTGATTCACCATAGTGAAGGCGTAGACTCAGGTTTTCTGGGTCTCTATGTTTTTAGTTGGACAGGTTTCTCAATTTATTTTCTTAGGCTTTTGCATTCTTCATCAAACCATTTGACATTGTTGTTAATTTTCTTCTGTTTTCTGTTTGACATTTTTTGATTTGTTAGGGACTATGATCAAATATGCTGTTTAGGGTTTCTACTACCAAGTTTAAAACTTTACTATTACACTGAAACGTTTTGTCCAGGAAGTTGTCTAAAAGGGTTTGAATTTGTTGTTGCCTAATTGTGTTTTGGTAGGTTTCCACACGACTTTCCTTCCATCTATAGCATTTCTTAATATTATTCAATTCCTTTGGCTTTGATGCCTCATGATTGAGTACTGCTCTGTTCAAGTAGACTGTGATTTTGCTGTGATCTGATAGGGGCTGACTGAGTCAGCCCATCTGTCAGTGGGCTGACTGTGAACGCTCTGAGAGACTCTGGATTGAGGTCAGTGATAAAGTAGTCTACAGTACTACTGCCAAGAGATGAGCTATTGTTGTACCTACCGTTGGAGTCCCCTCGAAGCCTACCATTGACTATGTACATACCCAGCGTGCGACAGATCTGCTGGAGTTGTGACCCGTTTTTGTTGGTAATGTTGTCGTAGTTGTGCCTAGGGGGGCATATGGGGGAGGGAATTCTGTATTTGACCAAATAGGGCTCTCTTCTGTATACCACCCCTACCTTGTCACAACACAACTGATTGGCTCAAATGTATTAAGAAGGAAAGAAATTCCACAAATTAACTTTTAACAAGGCACACCTGTTAATTAAAATGTATTCTAGGTGACTACTTCATAGTATATACCTAATATTATCAAGATAATAGTATTTACCTACAATTATTAATATTACATATATAATAGTATATACCTAATATGATATACCTAATATTATTAATATTATATTCCTAATATAATAAACCTAATAGTATATACCTAATATGATATACCTAATATTATTAATATGATATTCCTAATATAATAAACCTAATAGTATATACCTAATATGATATACCTAATATTATTAATATTATATTCCTAATATAATAAACCTAATATTATATACCTAATATGATATGCCTAATATTATATACCTGGTCTATGTCTCTCTGACTCTGGTCTGTGTCTCTCTGATTCTGGTCTGTGTCTCTCTGACTCTGGTCTGTGTCTCTCTGATTCTGGTCTATGTCTCTCTGATTCTGGTCTATGTGCGTGTGTGTGGTATCTCTCTCTCTGACCCTGTGCCTGTCCCTGTGTTCAGTAGATGGAGGTTGGAGTGATTGGTCTAATTGGTCTGAGTGCGGAGTGGACTGTTCCATGTGGCGCAGTAGAGAGTGTACCCAGCCCTCGCCTGGCACCGGGGGCAAAGACTGCCAGGGCATCGACCTCCAATCACTCAACTGTACCAGCCAACAGTGTCTACAGAGTGAGTATTAAACATATTTATTGCATATAAACACACTCAAAATCTCTAATTTACACTGTTTTTCCACTCTTCACCCTACATCAATATACACATTTATTTTAATGTTGCCAGTAGATGTCTCTTACTCTGTGTGTGCGTGTGTGCGTGTGTGCGTGTGTGCGTGTGTGTGTGCGTGTGTGCGTGTGTGCGTGTGTGTGCGTGTGCGTGTGTGTGTGTGCGTGTGTGCGTGCGTGTGTGTGTGCGTGCTCCCTGAGTCGTTAATTACATTTAAATCCTGTAATGTTTAGTAATAACGAGGGTTACGGGGAGCGTGTTACCACCACACCGGCAGTCATGAGTCATGATAGCAGTCAAATTCCATGTGATCGGTTTAGTTCTTCAAATGAAGCACATTAAGCCGCTTTACAATGGGTGTAGAGCCTAACTGGCATACATAAGCAGCGTGTGAGTTTCAAGTTTGGGGAAGATAATTTTCACCATAAAAATGCACCTTTATAATGAAAGCATCACATGCATAATCTCATTTGCGGTCACTTTTGACAATGGTGTTTTCCCGCTAATTGATTGTAGCCTACTGCCATGTGTGCTACTACAGTGTCCGCATTGCTGCGCTTATATTTGTGAAGAAATAGCCTAATAGTTTATTAACATTTTAAGCTAAACGTTCTGATCTGTTGTGTCAGCCACATTGTGTAAAACAGGTTTTTTGATGCTAGTAGTTGTAATAATTTTACGGATCTATCGCATCCCACAACTGTCCCAGACTATGTTTGGCATATTTATTTCTCGCACAGAATAGAATATGGTTGACTTTTGTACTATGGGGGATAGTAGATTGACATAGGCTAGTGCTTTTGCTGTTCGTTAGGCCTACTCATCTTGTTGGCTGACGAAAAGTAAATGTGGACAGTTGTTCCAATATCTTCAATATACACCTCGGAATTGGATAAGGACGTGTGCAGTTGCATCCTCCACATGTCTGTCTTCACGTGAGAAGGACCTGATCATGTGAAGGGCATTGGCTAATAAGAATTGAGATAGCTGAGAGAGATATGTGATGAGAGGTGCTTCACGTAGCCGGGAAGAAGATCATTAATATTATATTTAGTCCAAGGTCACAACGCCCACTGGCTGCAAAAGGCATGAATTTTTTTAGGGGACATTTTGGCCACACAAAGGGGATGCTGGACAGGAAATGCGAGGCATTATCAAGTACTTGTCAAATTGTGAATGAGAGACTGATGAAGTGTGTGCAGCCTGTGCAAAAAAACACAAAGCAGAGCTTGTGCCTTTCATGAGACTTTTTCCAAATCATCATTCGTCTCAACATGCCTTAAAATGTAAATCAAAACATAGTTGTTCTACAAATTGGCCTAAGTCACATAAATAACTCTAAATTAAGCTTATAGGAGTACCTACAGTTGAAGTCGGAAGTTTACATACACTTAGGTTGGAGTCATTAAAACTCGTTTTTCAACAACTCATTTTTTGAGTATGTAAACAAACTATAGTTTTGGCAAGTCGGTTAGGACATCTACTTTGTGCATGACACAAGTAATGTTTTCCAACAATTGTTAACAGACAGATTATTTCACTGTATCACAATTCCAGTGGGTCAGAAGTTTACATACAGTAAGATGACTGTGCCTTTAAACAGCTTGGGAAATTCCAGAAAATTATGTCATGGCTTTAGAAGCTTCTGATAGGCTAATTGACATCATTTGAGTCAATTGGAGGTGTACCTGTGGATGTATTTCAAGACCTACCTTCAAACTTAGTCTTTGCTTGACATCATGGGAAAATCAAAAGAAATCAGCCAAGACCTCAGAAATAAATGGTAGACCTCCAAAAGTCTGGTTCATCTTTGGGAGCAATTTCCAAATGCCTGAAGGTACCACGTTCATGTGTACAAACAATAGTGCGCAAGTATAAACACCATGGGACCACGCAGCCGTTATACCGCTCAGGAAGGAGACACGTTGTCTCTCACAGAGATGAACGTACTTTGGTGCAAAAAGTGCAAATCAATCCCAGAACAACAGCAAAGGACTTTGTGAAGATGCTGGAGGAAACAGGTACAAAAGTATCTATATCCACAGTAAAACGAATCCTATATCGACATAACCTGAAAGGCCGCTCAGCAAGGAAGAAGCCACTGCTCCAAAACCGCCATAAAAAAGCCAGACTACAGTTTGCAACTGCACATGGGGACAAAGATCGTACTTTTTGGAGAAATGTCCTCTGGTCTGATGAAATAAAAATATAACTGTTTGGCCATAATGACCATCATTATGTTTGGAGGAAAAAGGGGGAGGCTTGCAAGCTGAAGATCACCATCCCAACCTTGAAGCATGTGGGTGGCAGCATCATGTTGTAGGGGTGCTTTGCTGCAGGAGGGACTGGTGCACTTCACAAAATAGATGGCATCATGAGGGAGGAAAATTATGTGGATATATTGAAGCAACATCTCAAGACATCAGTCAGGAAGTTGAAGCTTGGTCACAAATGGGTCTTCCTAATGGACAATGACCCCAAGCATACTTCCAAAGTTGTAGCAAAATGTCTTAAGGACAACAAAGTCATGGTATTGGAGTGGCCATCACAAAGCTCTGACCTCAATCCCATAGAAAATTTGTGGGCAGAACTGAAAAAGCGTGTTCGAGCAAGGAGGCCTACGAACCTGACTCAGTTACACCAGCTCTATCAGGAGGAATGGGCCAAAATTCACCCAACTTATTGTGGGACGCTTGTGGAAGGCTACCCGAAACGTTTTACCCAAGTTAAACCATTCAAAGGCAATGCTAACAAATACTAATTGAGTGTATGTAACCTTCTGACCCACTGGGAATGTGATGAAATAAATAAATGATGAAATAAATAATTCTCTTTACTATTATTCTGACATTTCACATTCTTAAAATAAAGTGGGGATCCTAACTGACCTAAGACAGGGAATTTTTACAAGGATTAAATGTCAGGAATTGTGAAAAACTGAGTTTAAATATATTTGGTTACGGTGTTCGTTAACTTCCGACATCAACTGTATTTCTTTGTTAATCTCTCAACACAGCTGCATGTGCACACTTCCACAAATCGTTTGTAAAAAAATATTGTGTCTATTTTATTTAGCTTTGTTCAATTGTATTCTTCATATAATAAAATATTATAAAATAATGCCACGACATTCTAAGCAAATCTTGTCTGCTAAATGAACTAGTGTAGCCCACAGCCATATGGCCTAGCCAGATCAGGACCTAACATAAGGACAACTCAGAGTATGCTATTCTGTTCTTCTGAAATGGACTACATTTCCTTAATATCATGTTTCTTTAGACCTGTCTATAATAAATAATGGATTTATTGTGAAGGTGTCTGCTACATTGCATGGATTTATTAGACTTTTTAAAATGTAGATTTTCCAAAGGTCTGCATCAGTGGCTTGTAGTCAAGGGCTGCACACAGTCGGCCATGGGCTGTGGGATAGAACCCCAGTGTTTACTGCAGATCAAAGCAGGGACTGTTATAGAACCCCAGTGTTTATTGCAGATCAAAGCAGGGACTGTTATAGAACCCCAGTGTTTACTGCAGATCAAAGCAGGGACTGTTATAGAACCCCAGTGTTTACTGCAGATCAAAGCAGGGACTGTTATAGAACCCCAGTGTTTACTGCAGATCAAAGCAGGGACTGTTATAGAACCCCAGTGTTTACTGCAGATCAAAGCAGGGACTGTTATAGAACCCCAGTGTTTACTGCAGATCAAAGCAGGGACTGTTATAGAACCCCAGTGTTTACTGCAGATCAAAGCAGGGACTGTTATAGAACCCCAGTGTTTACTGCAGATCAAAGCAGGGACTGTTATAGAACCCCAGTGTTTACTGCAGATCAAAGCAGGGACTGTTATAGAACCCCAGTGTTTACTGCAGATCAAAGCAGGGACTGTTATAGAACCCCAGTGTTTACTGCAGATCAAAGCAGGGACTGTTATAGAACCCCAGTGTTTACTGCAGATCAAAGCAGGGACTGTTATAGAACCCCAGTGTTTACTGCAGATCAAAGCAGGGACTGTTATAGAACCCCAGTGTTTATTGCAGATCAAAGCAGGGACTGTTATAGAACCCCAGTGTTTACTACAGATCAAAGCAGGGACTGTTATAGAACCCCAGTGTTTACTGCAGATCAAAGCAGGGACTGTTATAGAACCCCAGTGTTTACTGCAGATCAAAGCAGGGACTGTTATAGAACCCCAGTGCTTACTGCAGATCAAAGCAGGGACTGTTATATAACCCCAGTGTTTACTGCAGATCAAAGCAGGGACTGTTATAGAACCCCAGTGTTTACTGCAGATCAAAGCAGGGACTGTTATAGAACCCCAGTGTTTACTGCAGATCAAAGCAGGGACTGTTATAGAACCCCAGTGTTTACTGCAGATCAAAGCAGGGACTGTTATAGAACCCCAGTGTTTACTGCAGATCAAAGCAGGGACTGTTATAGAACCACAGTGTTTACTGCAGATCAAAGCAGGGACTGTTATAGAACCCCAGTGTTTACTGCAGATCAAAGCAGGGACTGTTATAGAACCCCAGTGTTTACTGCAGATCAAAGCAGGGACTGTTATAGAACCCCAGTGTTTACTGCAGATCAAAGCAGGGACTGTTATAGAACCCCAGTGTTTACTGCAGATCAAAGCAGGGACTGTTATAGAACCCCAGTGTTTACTGCAGATCAAAGCAGGGTCTGTTATAGAACCCCAGTGTTTACTGCAGATCAAAGCAGGGACTGTTATAGAACCCCAGTGTTTACTGCAGATCAAAGCAGGGACTGTTATAGAACCCCAGTGTTTACTGCAGATCAAAGCAGGGACTGTTATAGAACCCCAGTGTTTACTGCAGATCAAAGCAGGGACTGTTATAGAACCCCAGTGTTTACTGCAGATCAAAGCAGGGACTGTTATAGAACCCCAGTGTTTACTGCAGATCAAAGCAGGGACTGTTATAGAACCCCAGTGTTTACTGCAGATCAAAGCAGGGACTGTTATAGAACCCCAGTGTTTACTGCAGATCAAAGCAGGGACTGTTATAGAACCCCAGTGTTTACTGCAGATCAAAGCAGGGACTGTTATAGAACCCCAGTGTTTACTGCAGATCAAAGCAGGGACTGTTATAGAACCCCAGTGTTTACTGCAGATCAAAGCAGGGACTGTTATAGAACCCCAGTGTTTACTGCAGATCAAAGCAGGGACTGTTATAGAACCCCAGTGCTTACTGCAGATCAAAGCAGGGACTGTTATATAACCCCAGTGTTTACTGCAGATCAAAGCAGGGACTGTTATAGAACCCCAGTGTTTACTGCAGATCAAAGCAGGGACTGTTATAGAACCCCAGTGTTTACTGCAGATCAAATCAGGGACTGTTATAGAACCCCAGTGTTTACTGCAGATCAAAGCAGGGACTGTTATAGAACCCCAGTGTTTACTGCAGATCAAAGCAGGGACTGTTATAGAACCCCAGTGTTTACTGCAGATCAAAGCAGGGTCTGTTATAGAACCCCAGTGTTTACTGCAGATCAAAGCAGGGACTGTTATAGAACCCCAGTGCTTACTGCAGATCAAAGCAGGGACTGTTATAGAACCCCAGTGTTTACTGCAGATCAAAGCAGGGACTGTTATAGAACCCCAGTGTTTACTGCAGATCAAAGCAGGGACTGTTATAGAACCCCAGTGTTTACTGCAGATCAAAGCAGGGACTGTTATAGAACCCCAGTGTTTATTGCAGATCAAAGCAGGGACTGTTATAGAACCCCAGTGTTTACTACAGATCAAAGCAGGGACTGTTATAGAACCCCAGTGCTTACTGCAGATCAAAGCAGGGACTGTTATAGAACCCCAGTGTTTACTGCAGATCAAAGCAGGGACTGTTATAGAACCCCAGTGTTTACTGCAGATCAAAGCAGGGACTGTTATAGAACCCCAGTGTTTACTGCAGATCAAAGCAGGGACTGTTATAGAACCCCAGTGTTTACTGCAGATCAAAGCAGGGACTGTTATAGAACCCCAGTGTTTACTGCAGATCAAAGCAGGGACTGTTATAGAACCCCAGTGTTTACTGCAGATCAAATCAGGGACTGTTATAGAACCCCAGTGTTTACTGCAGATCAAAGCAGGGACTGTTATAGAACCCCAGTGTTTACTGCAGATCAAAGCAGGGACTGTTATAGAACCCCAGTGTTTACTGCAGATCAAAGCAGGGACTGTTATAGAACCCCAGTGTTTACTGCAGATCAAAGCAGGGACTGTTATAGAACCCCAGTGTTTACTGCAGATCAAAGCAGGGACTGTTATAGAACCCCAGTGTTTACTGCAGATCAAAGCAGGGACTGTTATAGAACCCCAGTGTTTACTGCAGATCAAAGCAGGGACTGTTATAGAACCCCAGTGTTTACTGCAGATCAAAGCAGGGACTGTTATAGAACCCCAGTGTTTACTGCAGATCAAAGCAGGGACTGTTATAGAACCCCAGTGTTTACTGCAGATCAAAGCAGGGACTGTTATAGAACCCCAGTGTTTACTGCAGATCAAAGCAGGGACTGTTATAGAACCCCAGTGTTTACTGCAGATCAAAGCAGGGACTGTTATAGAACCCCAGTGTTTACTGCAGATCAAAGCAGGGACTGTTATAGAACCCCAGTGTTTATTGCAGATCAAAGCAGGGACTGTTATAGAACCCCAGTGTTTACTACAGATCAAAGCAGGGACTGTTATAGAACCCCAGTGCTTACTGCAGATCAAAGCAGGGACTGTTATAGAACCCCAGTGTTTACTGCAGATCAAAGCAGGGACTGTTATAGAACCCCAGTGTTTACTGCAGATCAAAGCAGGGACTGTTATAGAACCCCAGTGTTTACTGCAGATCAAAGCAGGGACTGTTATAGAACCCCAGTGTTTACTGCAGATCAAAGCAGGGACTGTTATAGAACCCCAGTGTTTACTGCAGATCAAAGCAGGGACTGTTATAGAACCCCAGTGTTTACTGCAGATCAAATCAGGGACTGTTATAGAACCCCAGTGTTTACTGCAGATCAAAGCAGGGACTGTTATAGAACCCCAGTGTTTACTGCAGATCAAAGCAGGGACTGTTATAGAAGCCCAGTGTTTACTGCAGATCAAAGCAGGGACTGTTATAGAACCCCAGTGTTTACTGCAGAGCAAAGCAGGGACTGTTATAGAACCCCAGTGTTTACTGCAGATCAAAGCAGGGACTGTTATAGAACCCCAGTGTTTACTGCAGATCAAAGCAGGGACTGTTATAGAACCCCAGTGTTTACTGCAGATCAAAGCAGGGACTGTTATAGAACCCCAGTGTTTACTGCAGATCAAAGCAGGGACTGTTATAGAACCCCAGTGTTTACTGCAGATCAAAGCAGGGACTGTTATAGAACCCCAGTGTTTACTGCAGATCAAAGCAGGGACTGTTATAGAACCCCAGTGTTTACTGCAGATCAAAGCAGGGACTGTTATAGAACCCCAGTGTTTACTGCAGATCAAATCAGGGACTGTTATAGAACCCCAGTGTTTACTGCAGATCAAATCAGGGACTGTTATAGAACCCCAGTGTTTACTGCAGATCAAAGCAGGGACTGTTATAGAACCCCGGTGTTTACTGCAGATCAAATCAGGGACTGTTATAGAACCCCGGTGTTTACTGCAGATCAAATCAGGGACTGTTATAGAACCCCGGTGTTTACTGCAGATCAAATCAGGGACTGTTATAGAACCCCAGTGTTTACTGCAGATCAAAGCAGGGACTGTTATAGAACCCCAGTGTTTACTGCAGATCAAATCAGGGACTGTTATAGAACCCCGGTGTTTACTGCAGATCAAATCAGGGACTGTTATAGAACCCCGGTGTTTACTGCAGATCAAAGCAGGGACTGTTATAGAACCCCGGTGTTTACTGCAGATCAAAGTAGGGACTATTATAGAACCCCAGTGTTTACTGCAGATCAAAGCAGGGACTGTTATAGAACCCCTGTGTTTACTGCAGATCAAATCAGGGACTGTTATAGAACCCCAGTGTTTACTGCAGATCAAAGCAGGGACTGTTATAGAACCCCAGTGTTTACTGCAGATCAAAGCAGGTACTGTTATAGAACCCCAGTGTTTACTGCAGATCAAAGCAGGGACTGTTATCTTCTCTAGGGTAGGGGGCAGCATTGGGAATTTTGGATTGAAAGCGTGCCCAAATTAAACTGCCTGCTACTCAGCCATAAAAGCTAGAATATGCATATAATTAGTATATTTGGATAGAACACACTTGGAAGTTTCTAAAAGTTTTTGAATGATGTCTGTGATTATGACAGAACTCATATGGGAAAACCTGAGAAAAAATCCAAGCAGGAAGTGGGAAATCTGAGGTTTGTTGTTTTTCAACTCTTTGCCTATCGGATACAAAGTGTCTATGGGGTCATATTGCACTTCCCAAGGCTTCCACTAGATGTCAACAGTCTTTAGAACCTTGTTTGATGCTTCTACTGTGAAGGAGGGAGGAATGAGAGGGGAATGAGTTAGAGGTCTGCCAGAGAGCCGACCATGCGCGTTCACGTGATAGTTAGCTTGCGTTCCATTGCATTTCTGAAGACAAAGGAATTCTCCGGTTGGAACATTATTGAAGATTTATGTTAAAAACATCCTAAAGATTGATTCTATACATTGTTTGACATGTTTCTACGGACTGTAACGGAACTTTTTGACTTTTCGTCTGCAAATAGTGATCGCGCCTCATGAATTTTGATTACTGTGCTAAACGTGCTAACAAAAAGGATGTATTTGGACATAAATGACGGACTTCATCGAACAAAACAAACATTTATTGTGGAACTGGGATTCCTGGGAGTGCATTCTGATGAAGATCATCAAAGGTAAGTGAATATTTATCATGCTATTTCTGACTTCTTTTGACTACACAACATGGCGGATATCTGTTTGGGTTGTTTGGGCTCTGAGCGCTGTACTCAGATTATTGCATGGTGTGCTTTTTCCGTAAAGTTATTTTGAAATCTGACACAGCGGTTGCATTAAGGAGAAGTGGATCTAAAATTCCATGCATAACAGTTGTATCTTTTAGCAATGTTTATTATGAGTATTTCTGTAAATTGATGTGGCTCTCTGCAAAATCACCGGATGTTTTGGAACTACTGAACATAACGCGCCAATGTAAACTCAGATTTTTGGATGTAAATATGAACTTTACCGAACAAAACATACATGTATTGTGTAACATGAAGTCATATGAGTATCATCTGATGAAGATCATCAAAGGTTAGTGATTCATTTTATCTCTATTTCTGCTTTTTGTGACTCCTCTCTTTGGCTGGAAAAATGGCTGTGTTATTCTGTGACTTGGCTCTGACCTAACATAATCGTTTGGTGTGCTTTCGTCGTAAAGCCTTTTTGAAATCGGACACTGTGGCTGGATTTACAACAAGTGTATCTTTAAAATGGTGTAAAATAGTTGTTTGTTTGAGGAATTTTAAATATGGGATTTCTGTTGTTTTGAATTTGGCGCCTTGCAGTTTCACTGGCTGTTGAGGAGGTGGGACGCCACCGTCCCACATACCCTAGTGAGGTTATAGAACCCCATTGTTTACTACAGATCAAAACAGGGACTGTTATTATAAACATTCAAGTCTGAATACCAAATAACACCCTATTCCCTAGGTAGTTCACTACACTGTAAATCAAGGATAGCTTCAAGCACAGTGTTAAAACATTTTGGGTTAACTTGACTTTACTGGGAGTAATCTTACCACATTTAACAGAGTGATATGTTCAATGGCGTTAGTGCTGATAACTGGAGTTGATTTGGACAGAGTACTTTTAACTCCATTAAGAGTAACCAGTGACAGGGAGTTACATCCATGGAGTTATCGACAGATGTGGGATGGGTCTCATTGTCATATTTCCCAGGATGCTCTGTTGCAGGTTCATCGTTAAAATTGTTTGTTTCAATATCTGTATTTTCCCCATGTACATTGATTGTTTCGGATCTTACGCTACGCAAATATAAGAAACATACTTTTGTTTTAAAAACAAATACAATCTGTAAGTGGTTGGATTTATAGCCACCGTAAGTGAGATAGTTGTTCCAGTTTACATGGTGTTGGTAGGCTTCATGTGCTGGCTTTTCCTCCCTACACTGACAGGCATTCTAAATTCAAGTTGTGACTGATGTAAAAGTGTTGGATATCTTCGTGCAAGCTGACTTCCAACAGACATTGGATATCACATTGCAAACCATCATAATGTGACACTTTCGAAAAATAATTTAAATAAGTCTCTCCACCCTTGTAACTCAAAGGAAGTCAACTGAAAGATAAATGTACTATGCTATAGTTGTTTTGTTAATTCAAAACAACACAGAAAAGTGTACAATGGCAATTGGAGTTTAAGTTTGGCGGTCAGACCACAAAATGGCGGTCAGACCACAAAATGGCGGTCAGACCACAAAATGGCGGTCGGACCATATCAACTTCCAAATAGTGTTACATTTGACTCCGTAGGAGTTTTTTTACTGTGTACCTCTGACCACAGGCCATGGGAATGGGGTGCCATCTGATATACCTCTGACCACAGGCCATGGGAATGGGGTGCCATCTGAGATACCTCTGACCACAGGCCATGGGAATGGGGTGCATCTGAGACACGATGGGAGATAGCATCCTGTTATGACATCATAAAGGGGAACAATAATTGGTTGGTGGTTAACACAGGGTTAAACTGTAGCAACACGGGACCAGTGAGTTAATATCAACCATATTAATCATAATCTGATTAATCAGTTGTGAGATGATTTCCAGACAACCACAAGATAAAGATACAATGGAACTGAAAAATGAACAGGGGTTTGTCTGCCCTAAATGCACCACCATTCAGCATCGTAGGGGGAACAGATCCTCTGGCTGTTAGCTTGGCTCAGAGAAAAGGATATCCTGCTTTCTAAGTACACCGACCTTCATGTAACCCAGGCAACTGAATCTCAGTTATAAATGCCTCCTATAGCAAAGCTGTCGATGAGTCGGGTGGCGTTGATCTGTCCAAATCCAACTGACAGATGTTAAGGTCAACTCTGTGGCCCATAGGAGACTGGAGGCTCGCAAGGCATAGGAGATTGGGGTGGAAGTCTGGCCACCCTTCATCTAGCCAAGAAGATCCAATCCAGCTATCAAACCCCTTTCCCCGCTTGAGACGGACCTACCAGCCCCGGGAGTCAGCAGGGATCCTGGGTGTATACAATCAGCCGGCCGCCACCCAGTGGCACCCTCCCTCACGGCCACCGCAGTTCAGCAAGTCGCTTCCCCATCGGATTCCATCACTACCACCATCATCATTGTGGGCAGCTCGATGGTGAGAGATTTTGGCCTGGCTACGATCTGTGGACCGACCAAAGTCCACTGTTACCCAGGAGCCCGTCTCCACGATATCAACTCCCTCCTGGGGCTGGTAGTACTCCAGTCCCAGCAACATCAAACTGTTTTAGAGACTAACAGACAGGGTCTGGTAGTGCTCCAGTCCCAGCAACATCAAACTGTTTTAGAGACTGAAAAACAGGGTCTGGTAGTGCTCCAGTCCCAGCAACATCAAACTGTTTTAGAGACTGACAGACAGGGTCTGGTAGGGCTCCAGTCCCAGTAACATCAAACTGTTTTAGAGGCTGACAGACAGGGAGGGTCTGGTAGTGCTCCAGTCCCAACAACATCAAACTGTTTTAGAGACTAACAGACAGGGTCTGGTAGTGCTCCAGTCCCAGCAACATGAAACTGTTTTAGAGACTAACAGACAGGGTCTGGTAGTGCTCCAGTCCCAGCGACATCAAACTGTTTTAGAGACTGACAGACAGGGTCTGGTAGTGCTCCAGTCCCAGCAACATCAAACTGTTTTAGAGACTGACAGACAGGGTCTGGTAGTGCTCCAGTCCTCCCTGTCAGAATAACAAACAGAGGACTTGGAAACCATATCAACTCCTGTAGAAAAATGGTACTACAGGTTACTCACAATAACCAATTTATGTTCCATTAACTCCGCCTTCTAGTGAGTTTATACAAACTGTCATCTACCATTCTGATAGATTGGAGACTGAACATGTGGTTAACGTCAATCAATTGGTTGTTATTCCATTGGTTACCTCGATGCAGATGACCCAGGGACAGAGTGGCCCACACTCACTGAATATGGGGCTTTTAAAATTTAGAGCAATCACAAGTAAAACCTTTCTCCTGAATGACCTCATTACTGTGCACAAAGTTGATTGCATGTTTCTCACTGAAACATGGCTGTCTTCAATCAATCAATCAATCAAGTTTATTTATTATTTTATTTATTTATTAAACCTAGGAAGAAACCTAGAGAGGAACCAGGCTTCAGACTGTTTTGCCGCTCTTATTGAAGCCCCTCCCCCCTGAGACTACAGCTTTTCATTAAACATTTGTACATTTGTTTTGTTAAAACAGCAGAATAAATACACATGTAGGTAGAGTCCATTCTCGGAAAAGGAAGAAAGGGTGGGGGGAAAGCCTCTATTTTTACTAAAGCTCTTAAATTGTAAGGACATTTTGTTTGGCAACTTTGGGTGTTTTGAGTATCATGCTATACGGTTTAAATGTCAGCCACGAGTTCTGACCATAACCCTGCCCCACTTCATTTACTGATTTATCTGAACTATTGTCCATTGTCCTTGACAACTAGTATATATAACAAGGTCATTAGAAAAGCCAGACGGGCTAATTGTCTAACTTCATCACAATTTATCCGAATAATTTGAGAGTGCTCTTCTCGACCGTTGACGGCCTGAAAAGTCCTACCCCCCTCAAACCTATGTGAACTTTGCTCCACATCTAAATGTGATGAGTTTGCGGCATTTTTCAGAGATAAGATAAGAACCAAAATAGGCTGGGTATCAGTCAACCAAGACCTGATGAGAAGTGTGATGATATGTACCCTAGCCTATCACGCAAAGGCGCTATGGAGTTATTTTCCCTGGTTGCCACAGACATTCTCAGGAAAGTGACATCACAATTTCAGCCTTCTACCTGCCTTCTCGATCCTATCCACCATCTTCTTCAAAAACAGTTTTTAATTGCACACCTGAAGAAGAACAAGCTATTGTTAATCATTCCCTGTTCCCATTCCCTTTCCCCACGGCACTAAAACTTCTGTGATGAAACTTCCTCTGAAGAAAAGTCATCTAGATTATTCAGCTCTTAGCTATTTTTGGGCCAATCTCCAACCTTCCATTCTTAAGCAAAATTCTGCATGTATTGGTGTTCAAACAGCTAAATTATTTTTTATGTACCAACTGTATTTTGGAGAAAAAACGATCTGGTTTTCATGCCCACCACAGCAGAGAGACGGTCTTAGTTAAAGTGGTAAATGATCCTAGAGCCAACACAGAGACAGACGTAGTTAAAGTGGTAAATTATCCTAGAGCCAACACAGAGACAGTCTTAGTGGTAAATGATCCTAGAACCAACACAGAGACAGTCTTAGTTAAAGTGATAAATGATCCTAGAGCCGACACAGAGACAGTCTTAGTTAAAGTGGTAAATGATCCTAGAGCCAACACAGAGACAGTCTTAGTTAAAGTGGTAAATGATCCTAGAGCCAACACAGAGACAGTCTTAGTTAAAGTGGTAAATGATCCTAGAGCCAACACAGAGACAGTCTTAGTGGTAAATGATCCTAGAGCCAACACAGAGACAGTCTTAGTTACTATGCCCCCAGCCTTTAGTTACTATGCCCCCAGCCTTTAGTTACTATGCCCCCAGCCTTTAGTTACTATGCCCCCAGCCTGTAGTTACTATGCCCCCAGCCTTTAGTTACTATGCCCCCAGCCTGTAGTTACTATGCCTCCAGCCTTTAGTTACTATGCCCCCAGCCTTTAGTTACTATGCCTCCAGCCTGTAGTTACTATGCCCCCAGCCTTTAGTTACTATGCCCCCAGTCTTTAGTTACTATGCCCCCAGCCTGTAGTTACTATGCCCCCAGCCTGTAGTTACTATGCCCCGAGCCTGTAGTTTCTATGCCCCCAGCCTTTAGTTACTATGCCTCCAGCCTGTAGTTACTATGCCCCCAGCCTTTAGTTACTATGCCCCCAGCCTTTAGTTACTATGCCCCCAGCCTTTAGTTACTATGCCTCCAGCCTTTAGTTACTATGCCCCCAGCCTTTAGTTATTATGCCCCCAGCCTTTAGTTACTATGTCCCCAGCCTGTAGTTACTATGCCCCCAGCCTGTAGTTACTATGCCTCCAGCCTTTAGTTACTATGCCCCCAGCCTTTAGTTACTATGCCCCCAGCCTGTAGTTACTATGCCCCCAGCCTGTAGTTACTATGCCCCCAGTCTTTAGTTATTATGCCCCCAGCCTGTAGTTACTATGCCCCCAGCCTTTAGTTACTATGCCCCCAGCCTTTAGTTACTATGCCCCCAGCCTTTAGTTACTTTGCCCCCAGTCTTTAGTTACTATGCCCCCAGCCTTTAGTTACTATGCCCCCAGCCTTTAGTTACTATGCCCCCAGCCTTTAGTTACTATGCCCCCATCCTTTAGTTACTATGCCCCCATCCTTTAGTTACTATGCCCCCAGCCTTTAGTTACTATGCCCCCAGCCTTTAGTTACTATGCCCCCAGCCTTTAGTTACTATGCCCCCAGCCTTTAGTTACTATGCCTCCAGCCTTTAGTTACTATGCCTCCAGCCTTTAGTCATTATGCCCCCAGCCTTTAGATACTATGCCCCCAGTCTTTAGTTACTATGCCTCCAGCCTTTAGTTACTATGCCCCCAGCCTTTAGTTACTATGCCCCCAGCCTTTAGTTACTATGCCCCCATCCTTTAGTTACTATGCCCCCAGCCTTTAGTTACTATGCCCACAGCCTTTAGTTATTATGCCCCCAGCCTCTAGTTATCATGCCCCCAGCCTCTAGTTACTATGCCCCCAGCCTTTAGTTACTATGCCCCCAGCCTTTAGTTACTATGGCCCCATCCTTTAGTTACTATGCCCCCAGCCTTTAGTTACTATGCCCCCAGCCTTTAGTTATTATGCCCCCAGCCTTTAGTTACTATGCCCCCATCCTTTAGTTACTATGCCCCCATCCTTTAGTTACTATGTCCCCAGCCTTTAGTTATTATGCCCCCAGCCTTTAGTTATTATGCCCCCAGCCTTTAGTTACTATGCCCCCAGCCTTTAGTTACTATGCCCCCAGCCTTTAGTTACTATGCCCCCAGCCTTTAGTTACTATGCCCCCAGCCTTTAGTTACTATGCCCCCATCCATTAGTTACTATGGCCCCAGCCTTTAGTTATTATGCCCCCAGCCTTTAGTTACTATGCCCCCAGCCTTTAGTTACTATGCCCCCATCCTTTAGTTACTATGCCCCCATCCTTTAGTTACTATGCCCCCATCCTTTAGTTACTATGCCCCCAGCCTTTAGTTACTATGCCCCAGCCTTTAGTTACTATGCCCCCAGCCTTTAGTTACTATGCCCCCAGCCTTTAGTTATTATGCCCCCAGCCTTTAGTTACTATGCCCCCTGCCTCTGGAATAGCCTGCCAGAGAACCTGAGGGGGACCAAGAGACATGGAGAGACAGCCTTTAGTTATTATGCCCCCAGCCTTTAGTTACTATGCCCCCATCCTTTAGTTACTATGCCCCCATCCTTTAGTTACTATGCCCCCAGCCTTTAGTTACTATGTCCCCAGCTTTTAGTTACTATGCCCCCAGCCTTTAGTTACTATGCCCCCAGCCTTTAGTTACTATGCCCCCAGCCTTTAGTTACTATGCCCCCATCCTTTAGTTACTATGCCCCCAGCCTTTAATTACTATGCCTCCAGCCTTTAGTTACTATGCCCCCAGCCTTTAGTTACTATGCCCCCAGCCTTTAGTTACTATGCCCCCATCCTTTAGTTACTATGCCCCGAGCGTTTAGTTACTATGCCCCCATCCTTTAGTTACTATGCCCCCAGCCTTTAGTTATTATGCCCCCAGCCTTTAGTTACTATGCCCCCTGCCTCTGGAATAGCCTGCCAGAGAACCTGAGGGGGACCAAAAGACATGGAGAGACAGCCTTTAGTTACTATGCCCCCAGCCTGTAGTTACTATGCCCCCAGCCTTTAGTTACTATGCCCCCAGCCTTTAGTTACTATGCCCCCAGCCTTTAGTTACTATGCCCCCATCCTTTAGTTACTATGCCCCCATCCTTTAGTTACTATGCACCCATCCTTTAGTTACTATGCCCCCAGTCTTTAGTTACTATGCCCCCAGCCTTTAGTTACTATGCCCCCAGCCTTTTGTCATTATGCCCCCAGCCTTTAGTTACTATGCCCCCATCCTTTAGTTACTATGCCCCCAGCCTTTAGTTACTATGCCCCCAGCCTTTAGTTATTATGCCCCCAGCCTTTAGTTACTATGCCCCCAGCCTTTAGTTACTATGCCCCCATCCTTTAGTTACTATGCCCCCATCCTTTAGTTACTATGCCCCCAGCCTTTAGTTACTATGCCCCCAGCCTTTAGTTACTATGCCCCCAGCCTTTAGTTACTATGCCCCCATCCTTTAGTTACTATGCCCCCATCCTTTAGTTACTATGCCCCCAGCCTTTAGTTACTATGCCCCCAGCCTTTAGTTACTATGCCCCCATCCTTTAGTTACTATGCCCCCATCCTTTAGTTACTATGCCCCCAGCCTTTAGTTACTATGCCTCCAGCCTCTAGAATAGCCTGACAGAGAACCTGAGGGGGACCAAGAGGCATGGAGAGACAGCCTTTAGTTACTATGCCCCCAGCCTCTAGAATAGCCTGCCAGAGAACCTGAGGGGGACCAAGAGACATGGAGAGACAGCCTTTAGTTACTATGCCCCCAGCCTTTAGTTACTATGACCCCAGCCTTTAGTTACTATGCCCCCAGCTTTTAGTTACTATGTCCCCATCCTTTAGTTACTATGCCCCCATCCTTTAATTACTATGTCCCCAGCCTTTAGTTACTATGCCCCCAGCCTTTAGTCATTATGCCCCCAGCATTTAGTTACTATGCCCCCAGCCTTCAGTTACTATGCCCCCATCCTTTAGTTACTATGCCCCCAGCCTTTAGTTACTATGCCCCCAGCCTTTATTTACTATGCCCCCAGCCTTTAGTTACTATGGCCCCAGCCTCTAGAATAGCCTGCCAGAGAACCTGAGGGGGACCAAGAGACGTGGAGAGACAGCCTTTAGTTACTATGCCCCCAGCCTTTAGTTACTATGGCCCCAGCCTCTAGAATAGCCTGCCAGAGAACCTGAGGGGGACCAAGAGACATGGAGAGACAGCCTTTAGTTACTATGCCCCCATCCTTTAATTACTATGCCCCCAGCCTTTAGTTACTATGGCCCCAGCCTTTAGTTACTATGCCCCCAGCCTGTAGTTACTATGCCCCCAGCCTGTAGTTACTATGCCCCCAGCCTTTAGTTACTATGCCCCCAGCCTGTAGTTACTATGCCCCCAGCCTTTAGTTACTATGGCCCCAGCCTTTAGTTACTATGCCCCCAGCCTTTAGTTACTATGCCCCCAGCCTTTAGTTACTATGCCCCCAGCCTTTAGTTACTATGCCCCCAGCCTTTAGTTACTATGCCCCCAGCCTTTAGTTACTATGCCCCCAGCCTTTAGTTACTATGCCTCCTGCCTCTGGTATAGCCTGCCAGAGAACCTGAGGGGGACCAAGAGACATGGAGAGACAGCCTTTAGTTACTATGCCCCCAGCCTGTAGTTACTATGCCCCCAGCCTTTAGTTACTATGCCCCCAGCCTGTAGTTTCTATGCCCCCAGCCTTTAGTTACTATGCCCCCAGCCTTTAGTTACTATGCCCCCAGCCTTTAGTTACTATGCCCCCAGCCTTTAGTTACTATGCCCCCAGCCTGTAGTTACTATGCCCCCAGCCTTTAGTTACTATGCCCCCAGCCTGTAGTTACTATGCCCCCAGCCTTTAGTTACTATGCCCCCAGCCTGTAGTTACTATGCCCCCAGCGTGTAGTTACTATGCCCCCAGCCTTTAGTTACTATGCCCCCAGCCTGTAGTTACTATGCCCCCAGCCTTTAGTTACTATGTCCCCAGCCTCTAGAATAGCCTGCCAGAGAACCTGAGGGGGACCAAGAGACATGGAGAGACAGCCTGTAGTTACTATGCCCCCAGCCTTTAGTTACTATGCCTCCAGCCTGTAGTTACTATGCCCCCAGCCTTTAGTTACTATGCCTCCAGCCTGTAGTTACTATGCCCCCAGCCTTTAGTTACTATGCCCCCAGCCTGTAGTTACTATGCCCCCAGCCTTTAGTTACTATGCCCCCAGCCTTTAGTTACTATGTCCCCAGCCTCTGGTATAGCCTGCCAGAGAACCTGAGGGGGGCTGAAACTGAGGACATATTTAAAATAAATCTTTTTAGCTTTGCTTTTCGTCAAGGTGTGTTTTAGTCGTTCAGTTTGTGTCCTTCATTCGTTTTTTTATCTTATATTTGTGTGGTAAATATTTCAGCTTTTATAATCATAGTTCTTTCTTCCTGTGAAGCACATTGTGTTGCATTCCATGTCTGAAATGTGCTGTATGAATAAAGCTTGATTTGATTTGATAACATGATTGAATACGCACACACACACATGCACACAGTCTTGTACAACAAACACGCACGCGCACACGCACACGCACACACATACACACTGACTTCACCACATAGTGCTGGTCACTGAAGAATCATTCACCCAATCTTTTCCCAGCAGATGTGTCCATAGACAATAGCTGGGTAAAGCACAGTTTGTTATGGTATAGTTTAGTAATAAGCAGAAAGCCATCCTATTGGCCAGTCAGCACGTCTCCACACACTCAGAAAACCATCCTATTGGCCAGTCAGCACGTCGCCACACACTCAGAAAACCATCCTATTGGCCAGTTAGCACGTCGCCACACACTCAGAAAACCATCCTATTGGCCAGTCAGCACGTCGCCACACACTCAGAAAACCATCCTATTGGCCAGTCAGCACGTCGCCACACACTCAGAAAACCATCCTATTGGCCAGTCAGCACGTCGCCACACACTCAGAAAACCATCCTATTGGCCAGTCAGTACGTCTCCACACACTCAGAAAACCATCCTATTGGCCAGTCAGCACGTCTCCACACACTCAGAAAACCATCCTATTGGCCAGTCAGCACGTCTCCACACACTCAGAAAACCATCCTACTGGTAGAGAAACCTCGTCTGAAACACAAGGCAAGCATTTTCTCACTCTGTAGTTTAATTAAACGAGTTGATGGTAGGCTTATCCTGGACAGACTACTGACTATTGAGTACAGAGTCCACAGTACCACTACACAGCCCTGGATATCCACTCACAGCAGACCACATAACACTCCACTAATCTCACTCATCAACTACTGAATGCCAGGAGGTCAGGTGAGGTCATCGTTGCTCCGTTTTTTGTATTATATTGAGAGAGAGAGAGAGAGAGAGAGAGAGAGAGAGAGAGAGAGAGAGAGAGAGAGAGAGAGAGAGAGAGAGAGAGAGAGAGAGAGAGAGACTGTGAGGGCGGGAAGTGAGAGGAACGAGGGAAAAGGATGGATGCAGAATAATCTAACAGCAGCAGGAGACAAATCCATCCACTATCATTTTCAAAAACCCACCAGACAAAGCTACCCAGAGATATATTATTGCATGCGTCTCTCTCTCTCTCTCTCTCTCTTTCATCTCTCTCTCATCTCTCTCCTCTCTCCTCTCTCATCTCTTTCTCTCTCTCTCTCTCTGTATCTTTTCTTCCCCTCTCTCTCTATAGTGGACCTCTTTAGTGGAATCATCAACAGTCTGGCATGGAGCAAACTCTAAAATGGCTACCAGGAGGCTGAGGTTACAAAGAGGATGGTGACAGAATAACAAGTATTTTATTTTCAGCCGCTGAAAAATTTGTAGGACAACATCGACAGTATTATTTGGTTTATAGTTAATTTGTGAAAACGAACTTGTGCATTAGATATAATAATACAGAAAACCTCTTTGAGTTATCTGTTATCTGATATCTGATATCTGATATCTGTTGTGTGTTTTCTGATGTGTGGTATCTGTTATCTGATATCTGATATCTGATATCTGTTATCCGTTATCTGATATCTGATATCTGATATCTGTTATCTGTTATCTGATATCTGATATCTGTTATCTGTTATCTGTTATCTGTTATCTGTTGTGTGTTATCTGTTATCTGTTGTGTGTTATCTGTTATCTGTTGTGTGTTATCTGTTATCTGTTGTGTGTTATCTGTTATCTGTTGTGTGTTATCTGTTATCTGTTGTGTGTTATCTGTTATCTGTTGTGTGTTATCTGTTAGCTGTTGTGTGGTATCTGTTATCTGTTGTGTGTTATCTGTTAGCTGTTGTGTGTTATCTGTTATCTGTTGTGTGTTATCTGTTATCTGTTGTGTGTTATCTGTTATCTGTTGTGTGTTATCTGTTAGCTGTTGTGTGGTATCTGTTATCTGTTGTGTGTTATCTGTTATCTGTTGTGTGTTATCTGTTATCTGTTGTGTGTTATCTGTTAGCTGTTGTGTGGTATCTGTTATCTGTTGTGTGTTATCTGTTAGCTGTTGTGTGTTGTCTGTTACCTGTTGTCTGTTGTCTGTTGTCTGTTGTCTGTTGTCTGTTGTCTGTTGTCTGTTGTCTGTTGTCTGTTGTCTGTTATCTGTTATCTGTTATATGATATTTTTTATCTGTTATCTGTTGTGTGTTATCTGATATTTGTTATCTGTTATCTGTTATCTGATACAGTTGAAGTGGAAGTGTACATACACCTTAGCCAAATACATTTAAATTCAGTTTTTCACTAATCCTGACATTTAATCCAAGTAAAAATTCCCTGTTTTAGGTCAATTAGGATCACCACTTTATTTTAAGAATGTGAAATGTCAGAATAATAGTAGAGAGAATGATTGTGTAGTAATCCGGCGCCGACAGAGATGGCCCTGAATGAAATTCATTGGACTCTATGTAAATTAGAAACCACATATCCTGAGGCTGCATTCATTGTAGCTGGGGATTTTAACAAGGCTAATCTGAAAACAAGACTCCCTAAATTTCGGAAAATCTGACCACGACTCCATTTTGTTGCTCCCAGCCTATAGACAGAAACTAAAACAGGAAACGCCCGTGCTCAGGTCAATACAACGCTGGTCTGACCAATCGGATTCCACGCTTCAAGATTGCTTCGATCACGTGGACTGGGATATGTTCCGCATTGTGGCGAACAACAACATTGACGAATACGCTGATTCGGTGAGGGAGTTTATTAGCAAGTGCATCGGTGATGTTGTACCCACAGCAACTATTAAAACCTTCCCTAACCAGAAACCGTGGATCGATAGCAGCATTCGTGCAAAACTGAAAGCACGAACCATTGCTTTTAATCACGGCAGGCCGAGCTGAAACATGACCGAATACAAACTGTATGGCTATTCCCTCCGCAAGGCAATCAAACAAGCAAATCATCAGTATAGAGACAAAGTAGAGTCGCAATTCAACGGCTAAGACACGAGAGGTATGTGGCAGGGTCTACAGTCAATCACGGTCTACAAAAAGAAAACCATCCACGTCACGGTCACCGACGTCTTGCTCCCGGACAAGCTGAACACCTTCTTTGCCTGCTTTGAGGATAATACAGTGCCACCGTTGTGGCCCGCTAACAAGAACTACGCACCCCCCCCCTCTCCTTCTCCGTGGCCAACGTGAGTTAAACATTTAAACGTGTTAACCCTCGCAAGGCTGCTGGCCAGCTGGCTGCAGACCAGATGTCTGGTGTGTTTACGGACATATTCAATTGCTCTCTATCCCAGTCTGCTGTTCCCACATGCTTCAAGATGGCCACCATTGTTCCTGTTCCCAAGAAAGCTAAGGTAACTGCGCTAAAAGACTATCGCCACATAGTACTCACTTCCGTCATCATGAAGTGCTTTCTTCACCACAGACAGCGTGGTGAAGAAGGCGCAACAGCCTGAAGAAATTCGGCTTGTCACCAAAAACACTCACAAACTTTTACAGATGCACAATCGAGAGCATCCTGTTGGGCTGTATCACCGCCTGGTACGGCAACTGCTCCGCCCACAACCGTAAGGCTCTCCACAGGGTAGTGAGGTCTGCTCTCCAGGACACCTACACCACCCGATGTCACAGGAAGGCCAAAAAGATCATCAAGGACAACAACCACCTGAGCCACTGCCTGTTCACCCCGCTACCATCCAGAAGGCGAGGTCAGTACAGGTGCATCAAAGCTGGGACCGAGAGACTGAAAAACAGCTTCTATCTCAAGGCCATCAGACTGTTAAACAGCCATCACTAACATTGAGTGGCTGCTGCCAACATACTGACTCAACTCCAGCCACTTTAATAATTGTAAATTGGATGTAATAAAGGTATCACTAGTCACTTTAAACTATTATATAATGTTTATACCCTACACTACTCATTTCATATGTATATACTGTACTCTATACCATCTACTGCATCTTGCCTATGCCGTTCGGCCATCGCTCATCCTTATATATTTTTATGTACATATTCCTATTCATTCCTTTACACTTCTGTGTAGAAGATAGTTGTTGTGAAATTGTTAAATTACTTGTTAGATATTACTGCATCGTCGGAACTAGACGCACAAGCAATTCGCTACACTCGCATTAACATCTGCTAACCATGTGTATGTGACAAATAAAATTGGATTTGATTTAATTTATTTCAGCTTTTAATTCTTTCATCACATTCCCAGTGGGTCAGAAGTTTACATACACTCAATTAGTATTTGGTAGCATTGCCTTTAAATTGTTTAACTTGTGTCAAATGTTTCGGGTAGCCTTCCACAAGCCTCCCACAATAAGTTGGGTGAATTTTGGCCCATTCCTCCTGACAGAGTCAGGTTTGTATGTCTCCTGGCTCGCACATGCTTTTTCAGTTCTGCCCACACATTTTCTATAGGATTGAGGTCAGGGCTTTGTCATGGCCACTCCAATACCTTGACTTTGTTGTCCTTAAGCCATTTTGCCACAACTTTGGAAGTATGCTTGGGGTCATTGTCCATTTGGAAGAACCATTTGCGACCAAGCTTCAACTTCCTGACTGATGTCTTGAGATGTTACTTAAATATATCCACATAATTTTCTTTCCTCATGATGCCATCTATTTTGTGAAGTGCACCAGTCCCTCCTGCAGCAAAGCACCCCCACAACATGATGCTGCCACCCCCATGCTTCACGGTTGGGATGGTGTTCTTTGGCTTGCAAGCCTCCCCCTTTTTCCTCCAAACATAACGATGGTCATTACGGCCAAACAGTTGTATTTTTTCTCCAAAAAGTATGATCTTTGTCCCCATGTGCAGTTGCAAACCTTAGTCTGGCTTTTTTTATGGCGGTTTTGGAGCAGTGGTTTCTTCCTTGCTGAGCGGCCTTTCAGGTTATGTCAATATAGGACTTGTTTTACTGTGGACGTTTCCTCTAGCAACTTCACAAGGTCCTTTGCTGTTGTTCTGAGATTGATTTGCACTTTTCGCACCAAAGTACGTTCATCTCTAGCAGACAGAACGTGTCTCCTTCCTGAGCGGTATGACGGCTGCGTGGTCCCATGGTGTTTATACTAGACATACTATTGTTTGTACAGATGAACTTGGCACCTTCAGGCATTTGGAATTTGCTCCCAAGGATGAACCAGACTTGTGGAGGTCTACAATTTCTTTCTGAGGTCTTGGCTGATTTCTTTTGATTTTCGCATGATGTCAAGCAAAGACTGAGTTTGAAGGTAGGCCTTGAAATACATCCACAGGTACACCTCCAATTGACTCAAATGATGTCAATTAGCCTATCAGACACTTCTAAAGCCATGATATCATTTTCTAGAATTTTCCAAGCTGTTTAAAGGCACAGTCAACTTTGTGTATGTAAACTTCTGAACCAACTGGAATTGTGATACAGTGAATTATAAGTGAAATAATCTGTCTGTGAACAATTGTTGGAAAATTACTTGTGTCTTGCACATAGTAGATGTCCTAACCGACTTGCCAGAACTATAGTTTAACATACAATTTGTGGAGTGGTTGAAAACTAGTTTTAAGATTCCAACCTAAGTGTATGTACACTTCCGACTTCAACTGTAGCCTCGTTATTGTTATTTTATTGTGTTACTTTTATATTTTTTTACAATACGTTATTTGGTAAATATTTTCTTAACTCTTTTTTGAAATGCATTGTTGGTTAAAACCTGTTTGGGATAGGGGCAGCATTTTCACGTTTGGATGAAAAGCATGCCCAGAGTACACTGCCTGCTACTCAGTCCCAGTTGCTAATATATGCATGTTATTAGTAGATTTGGATAGAAAACACTCTGAAGTTTCTAAAACTGTTTGAATGATGTCTGTGAGTATAACCTCTTATGGCTGCAGGGGCAGTATTGAGTAGCTTGGATGAAAGGTGCACAGAGGTGCCCAGAGTAAACGGCCTGCTCCTCAGTCATAGTTGCTAATATATGCATATTATTATTAGTATTGGATAGAAAACACTCTGAAGTTTCTAAAACTGTTTGAATTATGTCTGTGAGTATAACAGAAATCATATGGCAGGCAAAAACCTGAGAAAAAATCCAAACAGGAAGTGGAAATTGAGGCTGGTCGAGTTTCAACCAAGATCCCATTGAAATCACAGCGAGATATGAATGAGTATTCACTTTCTACGGGTTCCACTAGATGTCAACAGTCTGTAGAACATTGTCTGATGACTCTACTGTGAAGGGGGGCCGAAGGAGACAGGAATGAGTCACCACTGCCATGAGGTGACCATTCTTTGACCATGCGCGTTCACATGAGAGGGAGCTCCGTTCCATCGCTCATCTGAAGTCAATGTAATTCTCCGGTT
>NW_024058964.1:166690-231690 GCF_016432855.1 Salvelinus namaycush
TGGTTGAGGATCAGATGGGAACAGAGTTCTAACTGGTTGAGGATCAGATGGGAACAGAGTTCTAACTGGTTGGAGGATCAGATGGGAACAGAGTTCTAACTGGTTGAGGATCAGATGGGAACAGAGTTCTAACTGGTTGAGGATCAGATGGGAACAGAGTTCTAACTGGTTGAGGATCAGATGGGAACAGAGTTCTAACTGGTTGGAGGATCAGATGGGAACAGAGTTCTAACTGGTTGAGGATCAGATGGGAACAGAGTTCTAACTGGTTGGAGGATCAGATGGGAACAGAGTTCTAACTGGTTGAGGATCAGATGGGAACAGAGTTCTAACTGGTTGGAGGATCAGATGGGAACAGAGTTCTAACTGGTTGGAGGATCAGATGGGAACAGAGTTATAACTGGTTGAGGATCAGATGGGAACAGAGTTCTAACTGGTTGAGGATCAGATGGGAACAGAGTTCTAACTACCAGGGTAGATTATGACAATTACTTTTTTTATATCTCTCCTCTCCCCCCTCTCTCTATATCTCTCTCTCTTTCTCAATTCAATTATATTCAATTTGCTTTATTGGCATGACGTAACAATGTACATATTGCCAAAGCTTATTTTGGATATTTACAATATAAAAAAATAAAAATGAGAATCAAAATTGTCAACGGGACAACAGTAACAACAATAACCAAGGGTCAAAATAACCATACATTCAACAATAACAATAAACATACAGTAGAGGACATGTGCAGGTTGGTTGGTCTGTCAGACACTGTACCTCAACTTATGGCAGGCAGCAATGTAGTGCGCTGCCAACCCACAGCTCTCTGCGTCCTCCCCTAACAGGACGGGTAGCCTATCCTCATCAGAGAGGTCTTTGAAACCTTGAATAAGGGTTTCAAATTTGGGGAAATGACACTCTGTAATTGTTTTACATTTTTAACATTTTGTCAGGAAATGCAGCTCTGTGTCAGGTTCTGCTGTTGTGCAGTGGTTGCACAGCCTTTCCTCTACAGGGAGCCAGGTTTTCCTGTGTCTACCCTTCTCAATGGCAAGGCTGTGCTCACTGAGCCTGTACTTTGTCAAGGTTTTTCTAAGGTTTTGATCAGTAACCATGGTCAAATATTTAGCCACGGTGTACTGTCGATTTAGGGCCAGATAGCACTGCATTTTGCTTTGTGTTTGTGTTTCCCAATAAGCAATGAAGTTTTGTTTTGACTGTGTTGTAATTTGGTTTATTCTGATTGATTGGATGTTCTGGTCCTGAGGCTTCAGTGTGTTAGTAGAACAGGTTTGTTGACTAAGTACCAGCTGGATGAGGGGACGCTTTTCTTTGCTCAGCTCTTGGCTTGCAGGGCTTGGTAATGATATGAGAGGGGGTCACTGTATTTCAGATGTTTCCAAAACTTAATTGCTCTTTTTTGAGTTTTATTATTGGTGGATATTGGCCTAATTCTGCCCTGTGTGCATTGTTTGTAGTTTTCCTCTGGACATGTAGGATAATCTTACAGAACTCTGCATGCAGGGTTTCAATGGGGTGTTTGTCCCATTTGATGAAATCTTGTTTTACAAGTGGACCCCACACCTCGCTGCCATAAAGTGCAATTGGTTCAATGACAAATTCAATTAGTTTTAGCCACATTTTAATATGTATTTCAATTTGAATTTGATTTTTAATGGCGTAGAATGCGCTCTGGAAAATCATTATTTTAGTCTTTTTGGGGTTTACTGCCAGGGCCCAGGTCTGGCAGTACTGCTCTAGCAGGTCCAGACTCTGCTGTAGGCCATGTGCTGTAGGTGACAGCAGGCATAGATCATCTGCGAAGAGTAGGCATTTAACTTCTCTGCGAAGAGTAGGCATTTAACCCGCCCCTGGTTAAAGAATTCTGTTATTTTCTTGCCAATTTTAATGCTGCACGTATTGCCAGTATACATTGATTTAATTACGTCATATGTTTTACCCCCTACATCACTTTCAATAGCTTTGTAGACCAGTCCTGTATGCCAAATGATCAAATTATTTTTGGAAGTCGATAAAGCAAGCGTATATTTTGGTATTATTTTGGTGGACATGTTTATCTATCAGGGTGTGTAGGGTGTAAATATGATCAGTTGTGCGATGTTTTGGTATAAATCCAAGTTGGTTTTTACTCAAGACTTTGTGCTTATTAAGGAAGTTTAGAACTCTTACATTTATAATACTACAGAAAACCTTCCACAGGTTACTGTTCACACAAATGCCTCTGTAATTGTTAGGGTCAAATTTGTCTCCGTTTTTAAAGATTGGGGTTATGAGTCCTTGATTCCAGATGTCAGGGAAATAACCTACACTCAGGATCAAATTAAACAGTTTTAATATAGCCAAATGTTGCACTAGTGAGTTTGAGCATCTCATTTAGGATGCCATCAGGTCCGCATGCTTTTTTAAATTTGAGAGCCTGAAGTTTCTTATAGAGCTCCTGGTCAGTAATTGGGGAGTCCAATGGATTTTGATTGTCTCTCTCTCTCTCTCTCTCTCCCTCTCTCTCTCTCTCTCTTTCTCTCCCCCTCCCTCTCTCCATCTCTCTCTCCCCTCCCTCTCTCTCCCCCTCCCTCACTCTCCCTCTCTCTATCTCTCTCTCCCCCTCCCTCTCTCTCCCCCTCCCTCACTCTCCATCTCTCTATCTCTCTCTCCCCCTCCCTGTCTCTCCCTCTCTCTCTACATCTCCCTCCTTCCATCTCCCTCCCTCTCTCTCCCTCACTCTCCCCCTCCCCCATATACCTCTCTCTCTATATATCTCTCTCTTTCTCCCCCCTCCCTCTCTCTCCCTCTCCCTCTCCCTCCTCCCTCTCTCTCCCTCTCTCCCTCTCTCCCTCTCTCCCTCTCCCTCTCTCCCTCTCTCCCTCCCCCCCCCTCTCTCTCTCTCTCTCTCTCTCTCTCTCCCTCTCCCCCCTCTCTCTCTCTCTCCCTCTCTCTCTCTCTCTCTCCCACTCTCACTCTCTCTCCCCCCTCCCCCTCTCTCTCCCTCTCCTTCTCCCTCTCTCTCTCTCTCTCTCTCTCTCTCTCTCTCTCTCTAGCTGCCAATGGAGTTGAGGATGTAGCCCTTTATGTGGGTATTGTAGCCGTAGCTCTCTGTCTGACCCTCATACTCATCGTGGTGGTCCTGGTCTACCGCCGTAAGAAGGAAGGTCTGGACGCTGACGTAGCGGACTCGTCCATCTTGACCACGGGCTTCCAGCCCATGGGCATCAAGCCTAGCAAGCCAGGTGTGTGGATCCCTCGGCACCGGGCCCCCCACCCCCCCGGCCCCCGCCCCGGCCCTTGTCCTCGCAGCAGTAGGATAATACTCTTTGTTTTATGTTCTACCCTTCCCTCCGTCCTTACATCCCTCCGTCAATCTGTCAGCCTGTCCGTTATCCAACCCATATACCCACTGTGTACTTTGTGTTATCTAGTCTCACCATACTCGTCTACTGTCCCTTGTGTTACCTAGTCTCACCCTACTTGTCTACTGTCCCTTGTGTTACCTAGTCTCACCCTACTCGTCTACTGTCCCTTGTGTTAACTAGTCTCACCCTACTCGTCTACTGTCCCTTGTGTTAACTAGTCTCACCCTACTTGTCTACTGTCCCTTGTGTTACCTAGTCTCACCCTACTCGTCTACTGTCCCTTGTGTTAACTAGTCTCACCCTACTTGTCTACTGTCCCTTGTGTTACCTAGTCTCACCCTACTCGTCTACTGTCCCTTGTGTTAACTAGTCTCACCCTACTCGTCTACTGTCCCTTGTGTTAACTAGTCTCACCATACTCATCTACTGTCCCTTGTGTTAACTAGTCTCACCATACTCATCTACTGTCCCTTGTGTTAACTAGTCTCACCCTACTCGTCTACTGTCCCTTGTGTTACCTAGTCTCACCCTACTCGTCTACTGTCCCTTGTGTTACCTAGTCTCACCATACTCATCTATTGTCCCTTGTGTTACCTAGTCTCACCATACTCGTCTACTGTCCCTTGTGTTACCTAGTCTCACCCTACTTGTCTACTGTCCCTTGTGTTACCTAGTCTCACCCTACTCGTCTACTGTCCCTTGTGTTAACTAGTCTCACCCTACTCGTCTACTGTCCCTTGTGTTAACTAGTCTCACCCTACTTGTCTACTGTCCCTTGTGTTACCTAGTCTCACCATACTCATCTACTGTCCCTTGTGTTACCTAGTCTCACCCTACTCATCTACTGTCCCTTGTGTTACCTAGTCTCACCATACTCATCTACTGTCCCTTGTGTTAACTAGTCTCACCCTACTCATCTACTGTCCCTTGTGTTACCTAGTCTCACCCTACTCGTCTACTGTCCCTTGTGTTACCTAGTCTCACCATACTCATCTATTGTCCCTTGTGTTACCTAGTCTCACCATACTCGTCTACTGTCCCTTGTGTTACCTAGTCTCACCCTACTTGTCTACTGTCCCTTGTGTTACCTAGTCTCACCCTACTCGTCTACTGTCCCTTGTGTTAACTAGTCTCACCCTACTCGTCTACTGTCCCTTGTGTTAACTAGTCTCACCCTACTTGTCTACTGTCCCTTGTGTTACCTAGTCTCACCATACTCATCTACTGTCCCTTGTGTTAACTAGTCTCACCCTACTTGTCTACTGTCCCTTGTGTTAACTAGTCTCACCCTACTTGTCTACTGTCCCTTGTGTTACCTAGTCTCACCATACTCGTCTACTGTCCCTTGTGTTACCTAGTCTCACCTTACTCATCTATTCAGCATTTTTTGTAATGCTGTTATTGTTGTGTTGTTTTTTGCTCGTGGCTGTGTGCGTGTGTGTCTGTCTGTGTGTGTGTGTTTGTGTGTCTGTCTGTCTGTGTGTGTGTGTCTGTCTGTGTGTGTCTGTCTGTCTGTGTGTGTCTGTCTGTGTGTGCGTATGTGTGTCTGTCTGTGTGTGTCTGTCTGTGTGTGTCTGTCTGTGTCTGTCTGTGTGTGTCTGCCTGTGTGTGTCTGTCTGTGTGTGCGTGTGTGTGTCTGTCTGTCTGTGTGTCTGTGTGTGTGTGTCTGTCTGTATGTGTGTCTGTGTGTATGTCTGTGTGTCTGTGTGTCTGTGTGTCTGTGTGTCTGTGTGTGTCTGTCTGTGTCTGTTGGCTTGTTGCTCCTCTCCTCTGACTCACCATGGAATCCTTTCTAAACTCTGTCTGCTAAATCTCCTCAGAGTCTCTCTCTGAGTTCTGGCTGGAATTGATTGTTGCTGAAAAGAAAGAAAGAAAGAAAGAAAGAAAGAAAGAAAGAAAGAAAGAAAGAAAGAGAGAGGAGAGAGACAGAGAGACACAGAGAGAGACAGAGAGAGACAGAGAGAGACAGAAAGAGAGCAGAGAGCAGAGAGCAGAGAGAGAGAGAGACAGAAAGAGAGCAGAGAGCAGAGAGCAGAGAGCAGAGAGAGAGAGAGAGAGAGAGAGAGAGAGAGAGAGAGAGAGAGAGAGAGAGAGAGAGAGAGAGAGAGAGAGAGAGAGAGAGAGAGACAGACAGACAGACAGACAGACAGACAGACAGACAGACAGACAGACAGACAGACAGACAGACAGACAGACAGACAGACAGACAGACAGACAGACAGACAGACAGACAGACAGACAGACAGACAGACAGACAGACAGACAGACAGACAGACAGACAGACAGACAGAGAATCGACTGAATTATAATGGAATTCTGCTGTGTTTGTGTGCTTCTATTTCTGAGTTTGTTTATTTTTCTCTCTCTTTTTTTTCTCTCCCTGTCTGTGGGTGTTTGTGTGTTTGTGTGTGTGTGTGTGTGTGCTGGTGTGTGCGTGTGTATTGTTGAGCTTTGAAAGCAGTAGATTATCTGAATTCCTGTGATGTGACGGTGTCTGTGTGTGTGTGTGGGTGTGTGTGTGTGTGTGTGTTAAAGATAACTTTTTTTTTCTGTTGTGCTCTCAGGGTCTGTATGTCCGTTGGGAGCACCGTGTTCACACCTCTGATCTGTTTCATTCCAATAGAGAACTCCCATCTGCTTACCATCCAGCCTGACCTCACCACCACCACTACCAGCTACCAAGGAACCCTGCGTTCACGTCACGACGGCACCGCTAAGTTCTCAATGACCAACGGTCCGCTCCTGGACCCCTTACCCAACGGGTCGCACCACACCTTACACAACGGGAAGATAACCTCTGACCCTGCTGAGTTTATGACTCGGCTGTCCAATCAGACGTACTTCAAGACGTTGCCGCGGGACGTGGCTAACACCTCGTATGGGACATTCAACTTCCTGGGGGGTAGACTCACCATCCCCAACACAGGTAACAGCTGATTGATTATTTCATAGATTATTTTTAGAAAAAGTATATATTTGAAGAAAAAAAAAAAAAAAAAAATGTAACATCATCATGGCAGTGGCTCTGTGTGAGTCTGTGTGGCTGTCACGTGTGCTCCCTCTCTGGCCTCTGGGTCACCAGGCTGCTAGTTCGGTTACCTGCGCATCGTCAGACTCACCTGGACTCCATAACTTCCCTGATTACCTGCCCTATATGTCACTACTTTTGGTTCTTTCCCTATATATGTCACTCCCTTTGGTTCCTTCCCTATATATGTCACTCCTTTTGGTTCCTTCCCTATATATGTCACTCCCTTTGGTTCCTTCCCTAAATATATCACTCCCTTTGGTTCCTTCCCTATATATGTCACTCCTTTTGGTTCCTTCCCTATATATGTCACTCCCTTTGGTTCCTTCCCTATATATGTCACTCCCTTTGGTTCCTTCCCTATATATGTCACTCCTTTTGGTTCCTTCCCTATATATGTCACTCCTTTTGGTTCCTTCCCTATATATGTCCCTCCCTTTGGTTCCTTCCCTATATCAAATCAAATCAAATCAAATTGTATTTGTCACATACACATGGTTAGCAGATGTTAATGTAGCGAAATGCTTGTGCTTCTAGTTCCGACAATGCAGTAATAACCAACAAGTAATCTAACCTAACAATTCCACAACTACTACCTTATACACAGTATATACATATACATTTGAGATGAGTAATGTAGGGTATGTAAACATTATATTAAGTGGCATTGTTTAAAGTGGCTAGTGATACATTTTTACATAAATTTCCATCAATTCCCATTATTAAAGTGGCTGGAGTTGAGTCAGTATGTTGGCAGCGGCCACTAAATGTTAGTGGTGGCTGTTTAACAGTCTGATGGCCTTGAGATAGAAGCTGTTTATCAGTCTCTCGGTCCCAGCTTTGATGCACCTGTACTGACCTCGCCTTCTGGATGATAGCGGGGTGAACAGGCAGTGGCTCGGGTGGTTGTTGTCCTTGATGATCTTTATGGCCTTCCTGTGATATCGGGTGGTGTAGGTGTCCTGGAGGGCAGGTAGTTTGCCCCGGTGATGCGTTGTGCAGACCTCACTACCCTCTGGAGAGCCTTACGGTTGTGGGCGGAGCGGTTGCCGTACCAGGCGGTGATACAGCCCGACATGATGCTCTCGATTGTGCATCTGTAGAAGTTTGTGAGTGCTTTTGGTGACAAGCCGAATTTCTTCAGCCTCCTGAGGTTGAAGAGGCGCTGCTGCGCCTTCTTCACCACGCTGTCTGTGTGGGTGGACCAATTCAGTTTGTCCGTGATGTGTACGCAGAGGAACTTAAAACGTACTACCCTCTCCACTACTGTCCCGTCGATGTGGATAGGGGGGTGCTCCCTCTGCTGTTTCCTGAAGTCCACAATCATCTCCTTTGTTTTGTTGACGTTGAGTGTGAGGTTATTTTCCTGACACCACACTCCGAGGGCCCTCACCTCCTCCCTGTAGGCCGTCTCGTTGTTGTTGGTAATCAAGCCTACCACTGTAGTGTCGTCCGCAAACTTGATGATTGAGTTGGAGGCGTGCATGGCCACGCAGTCGTGGGTGAACAGGGAGTACAGGAGAGGGCTCAGAACGCACCCAGTGTTGAGGATCAGCGGGCCACAAATGTGCATGTGTCAGCATATGGTCTCACAAGGGGTCTGAGGATCTCATCTCGGTACCTATTGGCAGTCAGGCTACCTCTGGCGAGCACATGGAGGGCTGTGCGGCCCCACAAAGAAATGCCACCCCACACCATGACTGACCCATCGCCAAACCGGTCATGCTGGAGGATGTTGCAGGCAGCAGAACGTTCTCCACGGCGTCTCCAGACTCTGTCACGTCTGTCACATGTGCTCATGTGCTCAGTGTGAACCTGCTTTCATCTGTGAAGAGCACAGGGCGCCAGTGGCGAATTTGCCAATCTTGGTGTTCTCTGGCAAATGCCAAACGTCCTGCACGGTGTTGAGCTGTAAGCACAACCCCCACCTGTGGACGTCGGGCCCTCATACCACCCTCATGGAGTCTGTTTCTGACCGTTTGAGCAGACACATGCACATTTGTGGCCTGCTGGAGGTCATTTTGCAGGGCGCTGGCAGTGCACCTCCTTGCACAAAGGCGGAGGTAGCGGTCCTGCTGCTGGGTTGTTGCCTTCCTACGGCCTCCTCCACGTCTCCTGATGTACTGGCCTGTCTCCTGGTAGCGCCTCCATGCTCTGGACACTACGCTGACAGACACAGCAAACCTTTTTGCCACAGCTCGCATTGATGTGCCATCCTGGATGAACTGCACTACCTGAGCCACTTGTGTGGGTTGTAGACTCCGTCTCATGCTACCACTAGAGTGAGAGCACCGCCAGCATTCAAAAGTGACCAAAACATCAGCCAGGAAGCATAGGAACTGAGAAGTGGTCTGTGATCACCACCTGCAGAATCACTCCTTTTTTGGGGGTGTCTTGCTAATTGCCTATAATTTCCACCTTTTGTCTATTCCATTTGCACAACAGCATGTGAAATTTATTGTCAATCAGTGTTGCTTCCTAAGTGGACAGTTTGATTTCACAGAAGTGTGATTGACTTGGAGTTACATTGTGTTGTTTAAGTGTTCCCTTTATTTTTTTGAGCAGTGTATAAGTGACAACATGTTGGTCAGTGTTTCTGTTGGCCAGATCATTCAGTAGTTATATAAATGACAACATGTTGGTCAGTGTTTCTGTTGACCAGATCATTCAGTAGTTATATAAATGACAACATGTTGGTTAGTGTTTCTGTTGACCAGATCATTCAGTAGTTAGTTATATAAATGACAACATGTTGGTCAGTGTTTCTGTTGGCCAGATCATTCAGTAGTTATATAAGTGACAACATGTTGGTCAGTGTTTCTGTTGACCAGATCATTCAGTAGTTATATAAATGACAACATGTTGGTCAGTGTTTCTGTTGACCAGATCATTCAGTAGTTATATAAATGACAACATGTTGGTCAGTGTTTCTGTTGGCCAGATCATTCAGTAGTTAGTTATATAAATGACAACATGTTGGTCAGTGTTTCTGTTGACCAGATCATTCAGTAGTTAGTTATATAAATGACAACATGTTGGTCAGTGTTTCTGTTGACCAGATCATTCAGTAGTTATATAAATGACAACATGTTGGTCAGTGTTTCTGTTGGCCAGATCATTCAGTAGTTATATAAATGACAACATGTTGGTCAGTGTTTCTGTTGACCAGATCATTCAGTAGTTAGTTATATAAGTGACAACATGTTGGTCAGTGTTTCTGTTGACCAGATCATTCAGTAGTTATATAAGTGACAACATGTTGGTCAGTGTTTCTGTTGACCAGATCATTCAGTAGTTATATAAATGACAACATGTTGGTTAGTGTTTCTGTTGGCCAGATCATTCAGTAGTTATATAAATGACAACATGTTGGTTAGTGTTTCTGTTGGCCAGATCATTCAGTAGTTATATAAATGACAACATGTTGGTTAGTGTTTCTGTTGGCCAGATCATTCAGTAGTTATATAAATGACAACATGTTGGTCAGTGTTTCTGTTGACCAGATCATTCAGTAGTTATATAAGTGACAACATGTTGGTCAGTGTTTCTGTTGGCCAGATCATTCAGTAGTTATATAAATGACAACATGTTGGTCAGTGTTTCTGTTGACCAGATCATTCAGTAGTTATATAAATGACAACATGTTGGTCAGTGTTTCTGTTGACCAGATCATTCAGTAGTTATATAAGTGACAACATGTTGGTCAGTGTTTCTGTTGGCCAGATCATTCAGTAGTTATATAAGTGACAACATGTTGGTCAGTGTTTCTGTTGACCAGATCATTCAGTAGTTATATAAATGACAACATGTTGGTTAGTGTTTCTGTTGGCCAGATCAGATGATAGGTGATGACAGAGATAGTATCTGGAGAGAGATATTGATCTGTCCTTCTCCCTTTCTTTTCTCGTACTCTCTAACTCTCTCGCTTTCTCTCTCACACACATGTTGTCTCTCTCACATACACTCTCTCTCTATCTCTCTCTCTCTTTCTGTCTGTCTCTCTCCTTTTTCTCTCTCACTCAATTTAATTCAAATGGCTTTATTGGCATGGGAAACAAATGTTGACATTGCCAACGCAAGTGAAATAGATAATAAACAAATGTGAAATTAACAACAAAAAAAATGAATACTAAACATTACACTAACAAAAGTTCCAAATAAATAGAGACATTTCACATGTCATATTATATCTATATACAGTGTTGTAACAATGTGCAAATAGTTAAAGTACCAAAGGGAAAATAAATAAACATAAATATGGTTTGTATTTACAATGGTGTTTGTTCTTCACTGGTTGCCCTTTTCTTGTGGCAACAGGTCACAAATCTTGCTGCTGTGATGGCACACTGTGGTATTTCACCCAGTAGATATGGGAGTTTATCAAAATGGGATTTGTTTTCTAATTCTTTGTGGATCTGTGTTATCTGAGGAAAATATGTGTCTCTAATATGGTCATACATTGGGCAGGAGGTTAGGAAGTGCAGCTCAGTTTCCACCTCATTTTGTGGGCATTGTGCACCTAGCCTGTCTTCTCTTGAGAGCCAGGTCTGCCTACGATGGCCTTTCTCAATAGCAAGGCTATGCTCACTCATTAGCGGGTGTCGGCCTAATTCCATAAAGGGCAATGGGTTCTATAATCGATTCAAGTATTTTTAGCCAGATCCTAATTGGGATGTCAAATTTTATGTTCCTTTGATGGTGTATAATGCCCTTCTTGTCTTGTTCCTCAGATCGTTCACAGCTTTTTGTAAGTTATCTGTGGTGCTGATGTTTTGGCCGAGGTACGGATATTTTTGTGTGTGCTCTAGGGCAATAGGGTCTAGATGGAATGTGTATTTGTGGTCCTGGCAGCTGGACCTTTCTTGGAACACCATTATGTTTGTCTTACTGAGGTTTACTGTCAGGGCCTCAGGTCTAGGTGCTGCTGTAGGCCCTCCTTGGTTGGGGACAGAAGCACTGGATCAATCAGCAAACAGTAGACATTTGACTTCAGATTCTAGGAGGGTGAGGCCGGGTGCTGCAGACTGTTCTAGTTCAACCAATGTGTTGATATACAGTGCATATGGAAAGTATTCAGACCACTTGGCTTTTTCTACATGTTGTTACATTACAGGCTTAATCTAAAATTTATTTAAAAAAAACATTTTTACTCATCAATCTACACTCAATAACCCATAATGACAATGCAAAAAACAGGTTTTCGTAATATTTTGCTAGGTTATTAAAAATTAAAAAGTATTCAGACCCTTTGTTATGAGACTGGAAATTGAATTCTGTTTCCATTGATCATCCTTGAGATGTTTCTACAACTTGATTGGACTTCACCTGTGGTACATTCAATTGATTGGACATGATTTGGAAAGGCACACCTGTCTATATAAGGTCCCATATTTGACAGTGCATGTCAGAGCAATAACCAAGCCATGAGGTCAAAGGAATTGTCGGTAGAGCTCAGAGACAGGATTGTGCCGAGGCACAGACATGGGGAAGGGTACCAAAACATTTCTGCAGCATTGAAGGTCCCCAAGAACAGTGGCCTCCATCATTCTTAACTGGAAGACGTTTGGAACAACCAAGACTCTTCCTAGAGCTGGCCACCCGGCCAAACTGAGCAATCAGGGGAGAAGGGCCTTGGTCAGGGAGGTGACCAAGAAACCGATGGTCACTCTGACAGAGCATCAGAGTTCCTCTGTGGAGATGGTAGAACCTTCCAGAAGGACAACCATCTCTGCAGCACTCCACCAATCAGGCATTTATGGTAGAGTGGCCAGAAGGAAGTCACTCCTCAGTAAAAGGCACATGACAACCTGCTTGGAGTTTGCCAAAAGGCACATAAAGACTCTCAGACCATTAGAAACAAGACTCTCTGGTCTGATGAAACCAAGATTGAACTCTTTGGTCTGAATGCCAAGCGTCACGTCTGGAGGGAACCTGGCACCGTCCGTACGGGGAAGCATGGTGGTGGCAGCATCATGTTGTGGGGATGTTTTTTAAGCGCAGGGACTGGGAGACTAGTCAGGATTGAGGGAAAGATGAACGGAGCAAAGTACAGAGATCCTTGATGAAAACCTGCTCCAGAGCACGCAGGACCTCAGACTGGGGCGAAGGTTCACCTTCCAACAGGACAACAACCCTACGCTCACAGCCAAGACAATGCAGGAGTGGCTTTGGGACAAGTTTCTGAATGTCCTTCAGTGGCCCAGCCAGAGCCCAGACTTGAACCCGATCGAACATCTCTGGAGAGACCTGAAAATAGCTGTAGCGCTAATGTTGTTTTATTATAAGTTTGCAAACATTTCTAAAAACCTGTTTTTGCTTTGTCATTATGGGGTATTGTGATGTCATTATGGGCTATTGTGATGCCATTATGGGGTATTGTGATGTCATTATGGGGTATTGTGATGTCATTATGGGCTATTGTGATGCCATTATGGGGTATTGTGATGTCATTATGGGGTAATGTGTGTAGATTGATGAGTAAATGCTAACATTCACCTGCTGTATGGTGGCAGGGGGAAAGTATTTTCGTGGTAGCAGGGTGGAAATAACCAATTGTGCATTGGGAAAAGTGGAAGAAGCTTTTTCAATCACTCCCTTGAGTGCTGTGTTCTCAGGTCGTTTGTGCCTGTGTGTATTATTATGTGTCTGGGTGACTCTAGTTGGTCCTCAGACAGCAGCTCCAGAGCCGGGTGTTCAGACACTAGAGTTTAGCCACTTGGTGTTTTGAAAAAAGTTTCCTTTCATCAATGTATTTCCCGTTTGAGGAGCATTGACTCCCACACCCACTCTACACAATGTGTTGTCAGGAGAGCTGTCCGGTGGGCTGACAGGGGGGGGGGGGTCTGCTGGGTTGGTGGATCCTGCCTTCTCGACCACAGCAGGACAGACGTCTGAAGTGGGCTGTTCTGCTTCCCTGGGGGGGTGGCTAGCTCTCTCATGAGTGGTTGATTGTCACACCTCAGCTTTCTCACCTCTTCCTGCAGTGCTGTTAGCTGGGCTGTGTTCCTCTGTTAGCTGGGCTGTGTGTTCCCCTGTTAGCTGGGCTGTGTGTTCCTCTGTTAGCTGGGCTGTGTGTTCCTCTGTTCGCTGGGCTGTGTGTTCCTCTGTTAGCTGGGCTGTGTGTTCCTCTGTTAGCTGGGCTGTTTGTTCCTCTGTTAGCTGGGCTGTGTGTTCCTCTGTTAGCTGGGCTGTGTGTGCCTCTGTTAGCTGGGCTGTGTGTTCCTCTGTTAGCTGGGCTGTGTGTTCCTCTGTTAGCTTGGCTGTGTGTTCCTCTGTTAGCTGGGCTGTGTGTTCCTCTGTTAGCTGGGCTGTGTGTTCCTCTGTTAGCTGGGCTGTGTGTTCCTCTGTTAGCTGGGCTGTGTGTTTCTCTGTTAGCTGCTCTGTGTTCCTCTGTTAGCTGGGCTGTGTGTTCCTCTGTTAGCTGGGCTGTGTGTTCCTCTGTTAGCTGGGCTGTGTGTTCCTCTGTTAGCTGGGCTGTGTGTTCCTCTGTTAGCTGGGCTGTGTGTTCCTCTGTTCGCTGGGCTGTGTGTTCCTCTCTCTCCCCCTTCAGTTCTCTCTCCTCAGACCGTGGTGCAGCCAGCTCTCTCAGACAGCTGTTTTTCTCCACTTTCAGTCCTCTGGGTACTGTAGGGTGGTGTTGTGCTGGTCTGTTTTATGTGTCTGTGCTGTCTGTGTTGTGTGGACTAGCTCTCTGAGCTCCACCATGTCGCTCTCCAGCTCGGTGAATGTATCTCTCTCAATAATAGAGGAGCAGTGTTGTTGTGGGCCCTGGGTGTGTTCTGTGCTGGTGGGGGGTGGGGGGGGGGACTATCCTCGTCTGCAGGACAGTTTGAAGAGGTGTGATCAGACTCGTTTTGGGGCTGGGGGGAGTCGTCACCTAGAGAAACCTTCTCCTGCCGTGCTTCTCGATACGATTCTGTGGAAGTCCTGTTGGAAATGTATGACGCTGCCATGAAACACCACTGTTCTATTGTTGTACAGTTTGACAGAGTCTCAGGGTCCTCGTTTTACACTCTTCTGATTTTTACACCCTCCACCAATACCCTCTCTCTTATAGCTGTGTGCCATGCCCGGGGATGGTCTGTGTGGAAGATTAGGTTGCTGATGTTCCCATCTTGTTAGCAGTCAACAACAAAAAAGTGTCTCTGGATTGTCGATGAGGAGGAGCTTCTCTTTGTACTATTTCCGTGCCTTGTCATTTTTAATATCCAAGGGGTACTGTACTGTGGTGGGGAAGCCATGGAGCAGGGGGGGGGGGGGGGGGGGGGGGGGGGAAAGAGGCCTCTGCATTTGCGTGGGGGAGGAACTCTGCTGCCATTATTAGGCGTAGGGGCTTCACATCTCTCACTTCATACCTCAGTGCCAATTAAAAAAGTTAGACACTTATTTTCTGTCTTTATGAAGTTAAATATCTGGAGATTATTGTAATGTTCTTTTCATTCTAGGTTTTTAAAGTAGCTTCAGACTGAACATTTCTTACTCAGTTCCAGGTTGGATGATATTTTGGGGTTTCTGTTTATGCTTCTTTTGCTGGTTGCTGGTTTGTCAGACAGTTTGCTGGATAGTCCTTAGTAGTAGAATCCTAGGCAGGAAGAATCCTTGGTAGTAAGAATCCTTCCACTTAATGTTGTCCATAATCAGGTTGTAGGTTGGCGTATTGATTTGGAGTGAAGGTTATGTTGTGGAGGGTAGTATCCTGTATATGTCCTGGTGACATAGTGAAGGTTATGTTGTGGAGGGTAGTATCCTGTATATGTCCTGGTTTATACAACCCTAAATATTTTTGTAAAAACATGCTGAACAATTCAGGAGCTCATGACCTCTCTCTCTCCTTATGTCTCTCTCTCTCTCTCTCTCTCTGTCTCTCTGTCTCATTATGTCTCTCTCTCTCTCTCTCTGTCTCTCTCTCTCATTATGTCTCTCTCTCTGTCTCTCTCTCTCTCTCTCTCTCTGTCTCTCTCTCTCTCTCTCTCTCTCTGTCTCTCTCTCTCTCTCTCTCACGTTCTGTCTCTCTCACGTTCTGTCTCTCTGTCTCTCTGTCTCTCTGTCTCTCTCTCTGTCTCTGTCTCTGTCTCTGTCTCTGTCTCTGTCTCTGTCTCTGTCTCTGTCTCTCTCTGTCTCTGTCTCTGTCTCTGTCTCTGTCTCTGTCTCTCTCTCTCTCTCTCTCTCTCTCTCTCTCTCTCTCTCTCACGTTCTGTCTCTCTCACGTTCTGTCTCTCTGTCTCTCTGTCTCTCTCTGTCTCTGTCTCTGTCTCTGTCTCTGTCTCTCTCTGTCTCTCTGTCTCTGTCTCTGTCTCTGTCTCTGTCTCTGTCTCTGTCTCTCTCTCTCTCTCTCTCTCTCTCTGTCTCTGTCTCTGTCTCTGTCTCTGTCTCTGTCTCTGTCTCTGTCTCTGTCTCTGTCTCTCTCTCTGTCTCTGTCTCTGTCTCTGTCTCTGTCTCTGTCTCTGTCTCTGTCTCTCTCTCTCTCTCTCTCTCTCTCTCTTTCTCTTTCTCTCTCTATACATGTACTGTATGCTGCCACATATTGTATGCCACTGAGGTGCAGTCTTCTTCTCTGGTGGTGTATTTTGTGTTAGGATTAATTCTTCTTCTTCTCTGCTGTTGTTGTTGTTTAGGCATCAGCCTGCTGATCCCTCCAGAGGCCATCCCCAGGGGAAAGATCTATGAGATATATCTCACCGCTCAGAGGAAGGAAGATTTAAGGTGGGGCTTTTTAACTCTGACTAACTGGCTGTTCACCTGCTGTGTGACTAACTGGCTGTTCACCTGCTGTGTGACTAACTGACTGTTCCCCTGCTGTGTGACTAACTGACTGGTCCCCTGCTGTGTGACTAACTGGCTGTTCCCCTGCTGTGTGACTAACTGGCTGGTCCCCTGCTGTGTGACTAACTGAATGTTCCCCTCCTGTGTGACTAACTGACTGTTCACCTGCTGTGTGACTAACTGGCTGTTCCCCTGCTGTGTGACTAACTGGCTGTTCACCTGCTGTGTGACTAACTGGCTGGGCCCCTGCTGTGTGACTAACTGGCTGTTCCCCTGCTGTGTGACTAACTGGTTGTTCCCCTGCTGTGTGACTAACTGTCTGTTCCCCTGCTGTGTGACTAACTGTCTGTTCCCCTGCTGTGTGACTAACTGACTGTTCCCCTGCTGTGTGACTAACTGGCTGTTCACCTACTGTGTGACTAACTGGCTGGTCCCCTGCTGTGTGACTAACTGGCTGGGCCCCTGCTGTGTGACTAACTGGCTGTTCACCTACTGTGTGACTAACTGGATGTTCCCCTGCTGTGTGACTAACTGGCTGGTCCAATGCTGTGTGACTAACTGGCTGGTCCAATGCTGTGTGACTAACTGGCTGGTCCCCTGCTGTGTGACTAACTGACTGTTCCCCTGCTGTGTGACTAACTGTCTGTTCCCCTGCTGTGTGACTAACTGACTGTTCCCCTGCTGTGTGACTAACTGACTGGTCCGCCGCTGTGTGACTAACTGGCTGGTCCAATGCTGTGTGACTAACTGGCTGTTCCCCTGCTGTGTGACTAACTGGCTGTTCACCTGCTGTGTGACTAACTGACTGTTCACCTGCTGTGTGACTAACTGGCTGTTCACCTGCTGTGTGACTAACTGACTGTTCCCTGCTGTGTGACTAACTGGCTGTTCCCCTGCTGTGTGACTAACTGGCTGGTCACCTGCTGTGTGACTAACTGGCTGTTCACTTGCTGTGTGACTAACTGGCTGGTCCCCTGCTGTGTGACTAACTGGCTGTTCCCCTGCTGTGTGACTAACTGGTTGTTTCCCTGCTGTGTGACTAACTGGCTGGTCCCCTGCTGTGTGACTAACTGACTGTTCCCCTGCTGTGTGACTAACTGACTGTTCCCCTGCTGTGTGACTAACTGACTGTTCCCCTGCTGTGTGACTAACTGGCTGTTCCCCTGCTGTGTGACTAACTGGCTGTTCCCCTGCTGTGTGACTAACTGACTGTTCCCCTGCTGTGTGACTAACTGACTGTTCCCCTGCTGTGTGACTAACTGGCTGTTCCCCTGCTGTGTGACTAACTGGCTGTTCCCCTGCTGTGTGACTAACTGGCTGTTCCCCTGCTGTGTGACTAACTGGCTGGTCCAATGCTGTGTGACTAACTGGCTGTTCCCCTGCTGTGTGACTAACTGACTGTTCCCCTGCTGTGTGACTAACTGGCTGTTCCCCTGCTGTGTGACTAACTGACTGTTCCCCTGCTGTGTGATTAACTGGTTGTTCCCCTGCTGTGTGACTAACTGACTGTTCCCCTGCTGTGTGACTAAATGGCTGATCCCCTGCTGTGTGACTAACTGGCTGGTCCCCTGCTGTGTGACTAACTGGCTGGTCCCCTGCTGTGTGACTAACTGGCTGGTCCCCTGCTGTGTGACTAAAAATGGCTGTTCACCTACTGTGTGACTAAATGGCTGTTCCCCTGCTGTGTGACTAACTGACTGGTCCCATGCTGTGTGACTAACTGGTTTTTCACCTGCTGTGTGACTAACTGACTATTCCCCTGCTGTGTAACTAACTGGATGGTCCCCTGCTGTGTGACTAACTGGCTGGTCCCCTGCTGTGTGACTAAATGGCTGGTCCCCTGCTGTGTGACTAACTGGCTGGTCCCCTGCTGTGTGACTAAATGGCTGTTCCCCTGCTGTGTGACTAAATGGCTGTTCCCCTGCTGTGTGACTAACTGGCTGGTCCCATGCTGTGTGACTAACTGGTTTTTCACCTGCTGTGTGACTAACTGACTATTCCCCTGCTGTGTGACTAACTGGATGGTCCCCTGCTGTGTGACTAACTGGCTGGTCCCCTGCTGTGTGACTAAATGGCTGGTCCCCTGCTGTGTGACTAACTGGCTGGTCCCCTGCTGTGTGACTAAATGGCTGTTCCCCTGCTGTGTGACTAAATGGCTGTTCCCCTGCTGTGTGACTAACTGGATGGTCCCCTGCTGTGTGACTAACTGGCTGGTCCCCTGCTGTGTGACTAACTGACTATTCCCCTGCTGTGTGACTAACTGGATGGTCCCCTGCTGTGTGACTAACTGGCTGGTCCCCTGCTGTGTGACTAACTGGCTGGTCCCCTGCTGTGTGACTAACTGGCTGGTCCCCTGCTGTGTGACTAACTGGATGGTCCCCTGCTGTGTGACTAACTGGATGGTCCCCTGCTGTGTGACTAACTGGCTGGTCCCCTGCTGTGTGACTAACTGGCTGGTCCCCTGCTGTGTGACTAACTGGCTGGTCCCTTGCTGTGTGACTAACTGACTGGTCCCCTGCTGTGTGACTAAATGGCTGGTCCCCTGCTGTGTGACTAACTGACTGGTCCCCTGCTGTGTGACTAAATGGCTGGTCCCCTGCTGTGTGACTAAATGGCTGGTCCCCTGCTGTGTGTGTGTCTCCACATTTAAGGGTTGTTCTTATGCATGACGCATCGCGGAGTGCCATATACTGTACCACAAACCCCAGAGGTGCCTTATTGCTATTATAAACTGGTTACTAATGTAATTAGACCAGAATAGAAAGAGGAGTGGGAGGCCCCGGTGCACAACTGAGCAAGAGGACAAGTGCATTAGAGTGTCTAGCTTGAGAAACAGACGCCTCACAAGTCCTCAACTGGCAGCTTCATTAAATAGTACCCGCAAAACACCAGTATCAACGTCAACAGTGAAGAGGCGACTCCGGGATGCTGGCCTTCTAGGCAGAGTTGCATAGAAAAAGCCATATTTTGCGGGTACTTTTTAAGGAAGCTGAGAGTTTCTCAAACTAGACACTCTAATATACTTGTCGTCTTGCTCAGTTGTGCACCGGGGCCTCCCACTCCTCTTTCTATTCTGGTTAGTGCCAGTTTGTGCTATTCTGTGAAGGGAGTAGTATACAGCGTTGTACGAGATCTTCATTTTCTTGGCAGTTTCTCGAAAGGAATAGCCTTAATTTTTCAGAACAAGAATAGACTGACGAGTTTCAAAAGAAAGGTCTTTGTTTCTGGCCATTTTAAGCCTGTATTCGAACCCACAAATGCTGACGCTCCAGATACTCAACTAGTCTAAAGAAGGCCAGTTTTATTGCTTCTTTAATCAGGACAACAGTTTTCAGCTGTGCTAACATAATTGCAAAAGGGTTTTCTAATGATCAATTAGCCTTTAAATATGATAAACTAGAATTAGCTAAGACAACGTGCCATTGGAACACAGGAGTGATGGTAACTGATAATGGGCCTCTGTACGCCTATGTAGATATTCCATAAAAAATCTGCCGTTTCTAGCTACAATAGTCATTTACAAACATTAACAGTGTCTACACAATATTTTTTATATGTTTATGCTATTTTAATGGATTATTATTTTTTTTTCAAAAACAAGGACATTTCTAAGTGACCCCAAACTTTTGAACGGTAGTGTATTTAAAAAAATAATAATGGTGTCCACCACTGTGATCAAATACGCAACCTTCTGATCCAGAGGTATTATTATATACACCCATCTGCTAACCCGTCCACAATGCCCAGGCTGGTCATAGCGCTCACCGTTTCCCCTAGTGACCGGTTGTGACGTCATCTCCTGACATCCTCAGGACATGGATCGACGTCCATCAGTCACTCTTCTGCCTGTTTGTTATTCCATAAGGAGCAGCTAAATGACATTACGACTAGTATTAACCAATAAGGCTGAGGGGATGTGGTATATGGCCAATATACCATGACTAAGGGCTGTTCTTATGCACCCAGGTTATAATGTCTGATATACCACGGCTGTCAGCCGGTAAATTAATAACAGGGCATGCTTTATACAAGTACTGCTCTCTTTAAGTGAAATTAATTGTTGGGAAGCAGCTGTTTACTCAACGGGGTAAATTATTGCTCCTGGGTTCAGAATAACAAACAAAACACACACATACACACACACACACACACACACAGGAGAACATAGCTATTCAGTAGTAAATTAGTATTCAGTAGTTTATTACCATAGAGTAAGACTGTAGTGTATTACCATAGAGTACGACTGTAGTGTATTACCATAGAGTAAGACTGTAGTTTACCACCATAGCATAAGACTGTAGTTTACCACCATAGAGTAAGACTGTAGTTTATCACCATAGAGTAAGACTGTAGTCTATCACCATAGCATAAGACTGTAGTTTATCACCATAGAGTAAGACTGTAGTTTAATACTGTAGAGTAAGACTGTGGTTTATTCTCAGTAGATTATTACCATAGAGTATGACTGTCATGTATCACCATAGACTAAGACTGTAGTGTATCACCATAGAGTAAGACTAGTTTATCACCATAGCGTAAGACTGTAGTTTACCACCATAGAGTAAGACTGTAGTTTATCACCATAGCATAAGACTGTAGTTCATCACCATAGCGTGAGACTGTATTTTATCACCATAGAGTAAGACTGTAGTTTATCACCATAGAATAAGACTGTAGTTTATCACCATAGAGTAAGACTGTAGTTTATTACCGTAGAGTAAGACTGTAGTTTATCACCATAGAGTAAGACTGTAGTTTATCACCATAGCATAAGACTGTAGTTTATCACCATAGCATAAGACTGTAGTTTATCACCATAGAGTAAGACTGTAGTTTATCACCATAGAGTAAGACTGTAGTTTATTACCATAGAGTAAGACTGTAGTTTATAACCGTAGAGTAAGACTGTAGTATATTCTCAGTAGTTTATTACCATAGAGTAAGACTGTAGTTTATCACCATAGAGTAAGACTGTAGTTTATTACCATAGAGTAAGACTGTAGTTTATAACCGTAGAGTAAGACTGTAGTATATTCTCAGTAGTTTATTACCATAGAGTAAGACTGTAGTTTATCACCATAGAGTAAGACTGTAGTTTACCACCATAGAGTAAGACTGTAGTTTATCACCATAGAATAAGACTGTAGTTTACCACCATAGAGTAAGACTGTAGTTTATCACCATAGAGTAAGACTGTAGTTTAATACTGTAGAGTAAGACTGTGGTTTATTCTCAGTAGATTATTACCATAGAGTATGACTGTCATGTATCACCATAGACTAAGAATGTAGTGTAATACCATAGAGTAAGACTGTAGTTTATTTTCAGTAGTGTATCACCATAGAGTAAGACTAGTTTATCACCATAGCGTAAGACTGTAGTTTACCACCATAGAGTAAGACTGTAGTTTATCACCATAGCGTAAGACTGTAGTTTATCACCATAGCATAAGACTGTAGTTTATCACCATAGCGTAAGACTGTAGTTTATCACCATAGAGTAAGACTGTAGTTTATCACCATAGAGTAAGACTGTAGTTTATCACCATAGAGTAAGACTGTAGTTTATTACCATAGAGTAAGACTGTAATCTATTCTCAGTAGTTTATTACCATAGAGTAAGACTGTAGTTTACCACCATAGAGTAAGACTGTAGTTTATCACTATAGAGTAAGACTGTAGTTTATCACCATAGAGTAAGACTGTAGTTTATCACCATAGAGTAAGACTGTAGTTTATCACCATAGAGTAAGACTGTAGTTTATCACCATAGAGTAAGACTGTAGTTTATCACCATAGAGTAAGACTGTAGTTTACCACCATAGAGTAAGACTGTAGTTTATCACCATAGAGTAAGACTGTAGTTTATCACCATAGCATAAGACTGTAGTTTATCACCATAGAGTAAGACTGTAGTTTATCACCATAGAGTAAGACTGTAGTTTATTACCGTAGAGTAAGACTGTATTCTATTCTCAGTAGTTTATTACCATAGAGTAAGACTGTAGTTTACCACCATAGAGTAAGACTGTAGTTTACCACCATAGAGTAAGACTGTAGTTTATCACCATAGAGTAAGACTGTAGTTTAATACTGTAGAGTAAGACTGTGGTTTATTCTCAGTAGATTATTACCATAGAGCAGGGGTGTCAAAGTCAAATGGACGGAGGGCCAAATAAAAAATTTAGCTACAAGCCGAGGGCCGGACTGTTCGAATGTTCATTGAAAATTTTTTAAATGACGCATATAGTCTAGTGAACCTAATTGAACCTACTGAAAACCTAACAAATATATTCCAATATGATCAGATAAATAAAGCAATATTTTCTTATGGCTCTGTCAGTAATCTTTAATTTTCAACAGACACAAAAGACAAATTTCCTTTATATAAAAATCCCCATAACATGAACATTAAATGAAAGAAACCGGTATTCAAGGCACCATCAGTAGCCTATATTTTCTATTTTAGCAAAAGTGGGCTAAATTTACTTCAAAGAAAAAAACAATAATAGCAATTTTCTATCATCCACTCAACTGAAATATTTTTAAAATATAATTGGATTGAAATACAATAAAATAAAGTGCAAAAATCTAGCCTTTTGTAGCCTTTGTTCCATGTCCATATTCTTGTTTTTGTCCGCGTGTTTCGTTTCATAATGTCGTCTCAGATTATACTCTTTCAGTACCGCCACACTTTCTCCACACAGAAGACACACAGGTTTTCCAGCTACCTCCGTGAACATATACTCCGACTCCCACCTTGTTTGAAACCCCCGGTTCTCAGTGTCCACCTTCCGTTTTGCCATTTTTGATGGGTATCTGAAAGTAAATTTTACTGTGATGCTGACGACTGCTGTGCCAATAAATATTGAAATGAAGCAGCCTACTGCTCGGTGCGTCACCGTTGCATTGTGGGAAATGTAGTATTGGTGCGTGTAAAAGATCTGCGGGCTGCCGGCTTGCTGCGGTCTGCGGGCCGGTTCTAATAATAAATCAAGATCATCCCAGGGGCCGTAAAAAACCTTCTCGCGGGCCGGATGTGGCCCGCGGGCCTTGACTCTGACATATGTGCCATAGAGTATGACTGTCATGTATCACCATAGACTAAGAATGTAGTGTATTACCATAGAGTAAGACTGTAGTTTATTCTCAGTAGTGTATTACCATAGAGTAAGACTGTAGTTTATTCTCAGTAGTGTATCACCATAGAGTAAGACTGTAGTTTACCACCATAGAGTAAGACTGTAGTTTATTACCGTAGAGTGAAACTGTAGTGTATTACCATAGAGTAAGACTGTAGTTTATCACCATAGAGTAAGACTAGTTTATCACCATAGCGTAAGACTGTAGTTTACCACCATAGAGTAAGACTGTAGTTTATCACCATAGAGTAAGACTGTAGTTTATCACCATAGAGTAAGACTGTAGTTTACCACCATAGAGTAAGACTAGTTTATCACCATAGAGTAAGACTGTAGTTTACCACCATAGAGTAAGACTAGTTTATCACCATAGAGTAAGACTGTAGTTTATCACCATAGAGTAAGACTAGTTTATCACCATAGCGTAAGACTGTAGTTTACCACCATAGAGTAAGACTGTAGTTTATCACCATAGAGTAAGACTGTAGTTTATCACCATAGAGTAAGACTGTAGTTTACCACCATAGAATAAGACTGTAGTTTACCACCATAGAGTAAGACTGTAGTTTATCACCATAGAGCAAGACTGTAGTTTATCACCATAGCATAAGACTGTAGTTCATCACCATAGCATAAGACTGTAGTTTATCACCATAGCATAAGACTGTAGTTTATCACCATAGCGTAAGACTGTAGTTTATCACCATAGCATAAGACTGTAGTTTATCACCATAGCGTAAGACTGTAGTTTATCACCATAGAGTAAGACTGTAGTTTATCACCATAGAGTAAGACTGTAGTTTATTACCGTAGAGTAAGACTGTAGTCTATTCTCAGTAGTTTATTACCATAGAGTAAGACTGTAGTTTACCACCATAGAGTAAGACTGTAGTTTATCACCATAGAGTAAGACTGTAGTTTATCACCATAGCATAAGACTGTAGTTTATCACCATAGCATAAGACTGTAGTTTATCACCATAGAGTAAGACTGTAGTGTATCACCATAGAGTAAGACTGTAGTTTATTACCGTAGAGTAAGACTGTAGTTTATCACCATAGAGTAAGACTAGTTTATCACCATAGCGTAAGACTGTAGTTTACCACCATAGAGTAAGACTGTAGTTTATTACCGTAGAGTGAAACTGTAGTGTATTACCATAGAGTAAGACTGTAGTTTATCACCATAGAGTAAGACTAGTTTATCACCATAGCGTAAGACTGTAGTTTACCACCATAGAGTAAGACTGTAGTTTATCACCATAGATTAAGACTGTAGTTTATCACCATAGAGTAAGACTGTAGTTTACCACCATAGAGTAAGACTAGTTTATCACCATAGAGTAAGACTGTAGTTTACCACCATAGAGTAAGACTAGTTTATCACCATAGAGTAAGACTGTAGTTTATCACCATAGAGTAAGACTAGTTTATCACCATAGCGTAAGACTGTAGTTTACCACCATAGAGTAAGACTGTAGTTTATCACCATAGAGTAAGACTGTAGATTATCACCATAGAGTAAGACTGTAGTTTACCACCATAGAATAAGACTGTAGTTTACCACCATAGAGTAAGACTGTAGTTTATCACCATAGAGCAAGACTGTAGTTTATCACCATAGCATAAGACTGTAGTTCATCACCATAGCATAAGACTGTAGTTTATCACCATAGCATAAGACTGTAGTTTATCACCATAGCGTAAGACTGTAGTTTATCACCATAGCATAAGACTGTAGTTTATCACCATAGCGTAAGACTGTAGTTTATCACCATAGAGTAAGACTGTAGTTTATCACCATAGAGTAAGACTGTAGTTTATTACCGTAGAGTAAGACTGTAGTCTATTCTCAGTAGTTTATTACCATAGAGTAAGACTGTAGTTTACCACCATAGAGTAAGACTGTAGTTTATCACCATAGAGTAAGACTGTAGTTTATCACCATAGCATAAGACTGTAGTTTATCACCATAGCATAAGACTGTAGTTTATCACCATAGAGTAAGACTGTAGTGTATCACCATAGAGTAAGACTGTAGTTTATTACCGTAGAGTAAGACTGTAGTCTATTCTCAGTAGTTTATTACCATAGAGTAAGACTGTAGTTTATCACCATAGAGTAAGACTGTAGTTTACCACCATAGAGTAAGACTGTAGTTTATCACCATAGAGTAAGACTGTAGTTTAATACTGTAGAGTAAGACTGTGGTTTATTCTCAGTAGATTATTACCATAGAGTATGACTGTCATGTATCACCATAGACTAAGACTGTAGTGTATTACCATAGAGTAAGACTGTAGTTTATTTTCAGTAGTGTATCACCATAGAGTAAGACTGTAGTTTATCACCATAGAGTAAGACTAGTTTATCCCCATAGCGTAAGACTGTAGTTTACCACCATAGAGTAAGACTGTAGTTTATCACCATAGCGTAAGACTGTAGTTTATCACCATAGCATAAGACTGTAGTTTATCACCATAGCGTAAGACTGTAGTTTATCACCATAGAGTAAGACTGTAGTTTATCACCATAGAGTAAGACTGTAGTTTACCACCATAGAGTAAGACTGTAGTTTATTACCGTAGAGTAAGACTGTAGTCTATCACCATAGAGTAAGACTGTAGTTTATTACCGTAGAGTAAGACTGTAGTCTATTCTCAGTAGTTTATTATCATAGAGTAAGACTGTAGTTTACCACCATAGAGTAAGACTGTAGTTTATCACCATAGAGTAAGACTGTAGTTTACCACCATAGAGTAAGACTGTAGTTTATCACCATAGAGTAAGACTGTAGTTTATCACCATAGAGTAAGACTGTAGTTTACCACCATAGAGTAAGACTGTAGTTTATCACCATAGAGTAAGACTGTAGTTTATCACCATAGAGTAAGACTGTAGTTTATCACCATAGCATAAGACTGTATTTTATCACCATAGAGTAAGACTGTAGTTTATCACCATAGAGTAAGACTGTAGTTTACCACCATAGAGTAAGACTGTAGTTTACCACCATAGAGTAAGACTGTAGTTTATCACCATAGAGTAAGACTGTAGTTTAATACTGTAGAGTAAGACTGTGGTTTATTCTCAGTAGATTATTACCATAGAGTATGACTGTCATGTATCACCATAGACTAAGACTGTAGTGTATTACCATAGAGGAAGACTGTAGTTTATTCTCAGTAGTGTATTACCATAGAGTAAGACTGTAGTTTATTCTCAGTAGTGTATCACCATAGAATAAGACTGTAGTTTATCACCATAGAGTAAGACTGTAGTTTATTCTCAGTAGATTATTACCATAGACTAAGACTGTAGTGTATTACCATAGAGGAAGACTGTAGTTTATTCTCAGTAGTGTATTACCACAGAGTAAGACTGTAGTTTATTCTCAGTAGTGTATCACCATAGAGTAAGACTGTAGTTTATCACCATAGAGTAAGACTGTAGTTTATTCTCAGTAGTGTATTACCATAGAGTAAGACTGTAGTTTACTCTCAGTAGTGTATCACCATAGAGTAAGACTGTAGTTTACCACCATAGAGTAAGACTGTAGTTTATTACCGTAGAGTATGACTGTAGTTTACCACCATAGAGTAAGACTGTAGTTTATCACCATAGAGCAAGACTGTAGTTTATCACCATAGCATAAGACTGTAGTTCATCACCATAGCATAAGACTGTAGTTTATCACCATAGCATAAGACTGTAGTTTATCACCATAGCGTAAGACTGTAGTTTATCACCATAGCATAAGACTGTAGTTTATCACCATAGCGTAAGACTGTAGTTTATCACCATAGAGTAAGACTGTAGTTTATCACCATAGAGTAAGACTGTAGTTTATTACCGTAGAGTAATGACTGTAGTCTATTCTCAGTAGTTTATTACCATAGAGTAAGACTGTAGTTTACCACCATAGAGTAAGACTGTAGTTTATCACCATAGAGTAAGACTGTAGTTTATCACCATAGCATAAGACTGTAGTTTATCACCATAGCATAAGACTGTAGTTTATCACCATAGAGTAAGACTGTAGTGTATCACCATAGAGTAAGACTGTAGTTTATTACCGTAGAGTAAGACTGTAGTCTATTCTCAGTAGTTTATTACCATAGAGTAAGACTGTAGTTTATCACCATAGAGTAAGACTGTAGTTTACCACCATAGAGTAAGACTGTAGTTTATCACCATAGAGTAAGACTGTAGTTTAATACTGTAGAGTAAGACTGTGGTTTATTCTCAGTAGATTATTACCATAGAGTATGACTGTCATGTATCACCATAGACTAAGACTGTAGTGTATTACCATAGAGTAAGACTGTAGTTTATTTTCAGTAGTGTATCACCATAGAGTAAGACTGTAGTTTATCACCATAGAGTAAGACTAGTTTATCCCCATAGCGTAAGACTGTAGTTTACCACCATAGAGTAAGACTGTAGTTTATCACCATAGCGTAAGACTGTAGTTTATCACCATAGCATAAGACTGTAGTTTATCACCATAGCGTAAGACTGTAGTTTATCACCATAGAGTAAGACTGTAGTTTATCACCATAGAGTAAGACTGTAGTTTATCACCATAGAGTAAGACTGTAGTTTATTACCGTAGAGTAAGACTGTAGTCTATCACCATAGAGTAAGACTGTAGTTTATTACCGTAGAGTAAGACTGTAGTCTATTCTCAGTAGTTTATTATCATAGAGTAAGACTGTAGTTTACCACCATAGAGTAAGACTGTAGTTTATCACCATAGAGTAAGACTGTAGTTTACCACCATAGAGTAAGACTGTAGTTTATCACCATAGAGTAAGACTGTAGTTTATCACCATAGAGTAAGACTGTAGTTTACCACCATAGAGTAAGACTGTAGTTTATCACCATAGAGTAAGACTGTAGTTTATCACCATAGAGTAAGACTGTAGTTTATCACCATAGCATAAGACTGTATTTTATCACCATAGAGTAAGACTGTAGTTTATCACCATAGAGTAAGACTGTAGTTTACCACCATAGAGTAAGACTGTAGTTTACCACCATAGAGTAAGACTGTAGTTTATCACCATAGAGTAAGACTGTAGTTTAATACTGTAGAGTAAGACTGTGGTTTATTCTCAGTAGATTATTACCATAGAGTATGACTGTCATGTATCACCATAGACTAAGACTGTAGTGTATTACCATAGAGGAAGACTGTAGTTTATTCTCAGTAGTGTATTACCATAGAGTAAGACTGTAGTTTATTCTCAGTAGTGTATCACCATAGAATAAGACTGTAGTTTATCACCATAGAGTAAGACTGTAGTTTATTCTCAGTAGATTATTACCATAGACTAAGACTGTAGTGTATTACCATAGAGGAAGACTGTAGTTTATTCTCAGTAGTGTATTACCACAGAGTAAGACTGTAGTTTATTCTCAGTAGTGTATCACCATAGAGTAAGACTGTAGTTTATCACCATAGAGTAAGACTGTAGTTTATTCTCAGTAGTGTATTACCATAGAGTAAGACTGTAGTTTATTCTCAGTAGTGTATCACCATAGAGTAAGACTGTAGTTTACCACCATAGAGTAAGACTGTAGTTTATTACCGTAGAGTATGACTGTAGTTTATTACCGTAGAGTAAAACTGTAGTTTATTACCATATAGTATGACTGTAGTTTATTATTGTAGAGTAAGACTGTAGTTTATTACCATATAGTATGACTGTAGTTTATTACCATAGAGTAAGACTGTAGATTATCACCATAGAGTAAGACTGTAGTTTACCACCATAGAGTAAGACTGTAGTTTATCACCATAGAGTAAGACTGTAGTTTATCACCATAGCATAAGACTGTAGTTTATCACCATAGCATAAGACTGTATTTTATCACCATAGAGTAAGACTGTAGTGTATTACCGTAGAGTAAGACTGTAGTTTATCACCATAGAGTAAGACTGTAGTTTATTAATATAGAGTAAGACTGTAGTGTATTACCGTAGAGTAAGACTGTAGTTTATTACCATAGAGTAAGACTGTAGTGTATTACCGTAGAGTATGACAGCAGCTTATTCTCAGTAGTTTAATTCAAATTAAATCAAAACAAATTGTATTAGCCACATGCACACTGTTAACAGATGTGTATGCAAGTGTAGTGAAATGCTTGTGCTTCTAGTTCCGACAGTCCACAAATTTCTTGTTAACAAACTATACTTTTTGCAAGTCGGTTAGGACAATTTTTCCAAACAATTGTTTACAGACAGATGTTTTCACTTCTAATTCATTGTATCACAATTCCAGTGGGTCAGAAGTTTACATACACTAAGTTGACTGTGCCTTTGAACAGCTTAGAAAATTCCAGAAAATGATGTCATGGCTTTAGAAGCTTCTGATAGGCTAATTGACATAATTTGAGTCAATTGGAGGTGTACCTGTGGATGTATTTCAAGGCCTAACTTCAAACTCAGTGCCTCTTTGCTTGACATCATGGGAAAATCAAAAGAAATCAGCTAAGTATTGTTGATCTCCAAAAGTCTGGTTCATCCTTGGGAGCAATTTCCAAACACCTGAAGGTACCACGTTCATCTGTACAAACAATAGTACGCATATAAACACCATGGGACCACGCAGCCGTCATACCGCTCAGGAAGGAGACGCGTTCTGTCTCCTAGATATTAATGTACTTTGGTGCGAAAAGTGCAAATCAATCCCAGAACAACAGCAAAGGACATTGTGAAGATGCTGGAGGAAATAGGTACAAAAGTATCTATATCCACAGTAAAACGAGTCCTATATCGACATAATCTGAAAGGCCGCTCAGCAAGGAAGATGCCACTGCTTCGAAACCGCCATAAAAAAAGCCAGACTACGGTTTGCAACTGCACATTTGGATAAAGATCAACTGTTTGGCCATAATGACCATCGTTATGTTTTGAGGAAAAAGGGGGATGCTTGCAAGCTGAAGAACATCATCCTAACCGTGAAGCACGGGGGTGGCAGCATCATGTTGTGATGGTGCTTTGCTGCAGGAGGGACTGGTGCACTTCACAAAATAGATGGCATCATGAGGGAGGAAAATTATGTGGATATATTGAAGCAACATCTCAAGACATCAGTCAGGAAGTTAAAGCTTGGTCACAAATGGGTCTTCTAAATGAACATTGACCCCAAACATACTTCCAAAGTTGTGACAAAATGGCTTAAGGACAACAAAGTCAAGGTATTGCGAGCAAGGAGGCCTACAAACCTGACTCAGTTACACCAGCTCTGTCAGGAGGAATGGGACAAAATTCACACAACTTATTGTGGGAAGCTTGTGGAAGGCTACCCAAAACGTTTGAGCCAAGTTAAACCATTTAAAGGCAACGCTACCAAATACGAATTCAGTGTATGTAAACTTCTGACCCACTGGGAATGTGATGAAAGAAATAAAAGCTGAAATAAATAATTCTCTCTACTATTATTCTGACATTTCACATTCTTAAAATAAAGTGGTGATCCTAACTGGCCTAAAACAAGGCATTTTTACTTGGATTAAATGTCAGGAATTGTGAAAAACTGAGTTTAAATGTATTTGGCTGAGGTGTATGTAAACTTCTGACTTCAACTGTATATATACATATATGGATGGTGCAATAGATGGTATAAAACACAGTACAAATCAAATCAAATCAAAATATACATATGATATGATTAATGTAAGATATGTAAACATTATTAAAGTGGCATTATTTAAAGTGGCATTGTTTAAAGTGACTAGTGATCCATTTATTAAAGTGGCCAGTGACTGGGTCTCAATGTAGGCAGCAGCCTCTCTGAGTTAGTAATGGCTGTTTAGCAGTCTGATCGCCTTGAGATAGAAGCTGTTTTTCAGTCTCTCGGTCCCAGCTTTGATGCACCTGTACTGACCTCGCCTTCTGGATGGTAGCGGGGTGAACAGGCAGTGGCTCGGGTGGTTATTGTCCTTGATGATCTGTTTGGCCTTCCTGTGACATCGGGTGCTGTAGGTGTCATGGAGGGCAGGTAGTTTTCCCCCGGTGATGCGTTGTGCAGACCTCACTACCCTCTGGAGAGCCTTGCGGTTGAAGGCGGTGCAGTTGCCGTACCAGGCGGTGATACAGCCCGACAGGATGCTCTCGATTGTGCATCTTGTAACGGTGTTCCTCTTCATACGAAGAGGAGGAGTAGTGATTCGACCAACATGCAGCGGGTTGTGAATACATAATGATACTTTATTAACAAGACGAAACTAAACACACGAAGAACACTTGATAATTTTACAAAACAACAAAACGAAGTAGACAGACCTGAACGAGAGTACTTACATAAAACACGAAGCACGTAGAAACAGGTACAGACTATAACAAACGAACGAACAAACGCTACAGTCCCGTGTGGTGCGCAGACACAGACACGGACGACAATCACCCACAAACAAACAGTGAGAACAACCTACCTTAATATGACTCTCAATCAGAGGAAACGTCAAACACCTGCCTCTAATTGAGAGCCATACCAGGCAACCCAAAACCAACATAGAAACAGAAAACATAGACTGCCCACCCAAAACTCACGCCCTGACCATCAAACACATACAAAACAACAGAAAACAGGTCAGGAACGTGACACATCTTTAAAACTTTGTCAGGGTTTTGGTTGACAAGCCACATTTCTTCAGCCTCCTGAGGTTGAAGAGGCGCTGTTGTGCCTTCTTCACCCCACTGTCTTTGTGGGTGGACCATATCAGTTTGTCTATGATGTGTACGCCGAGGAACTTAAAACGTTCTGCCTTCTCCACTGCGGTCCTGTCGATGTGGATAGGGGGCTGCTCCCTCTGCTGTTTCCTGAAATCCACGATCATCTCCTTTGTTTTGTTGCCGTTGAATGAGAGGTTATTTTCCTGACACCACAGTCCGAGGGCCCTCACCTCCTCTCTGTAGGCTGTCTCGTCGTTGTTGGTAATCAAGCCTACAACTGTTGTGTCGTCTGCAAACTTGATGATTGAGTTGGAGGCGTGAATGGCCACGCAGTTGTGAGTGAACAGGGAGTACAGGAGAGGGCTGAGAACGCACCCTTGTGGGGCCCCAGTGTTGAGGATCAGCAAAATGGAGATGTTGTTTCCCACTTTCACCACCTGGGGGGGCGGCCTGTCAGGAAGTCCAGGAGCCAATTGCACAGGGTGGGGTTGAGACCCAGGGACTCCAGCTTGATGATGAGTTTGTGGGTACTATGGTGTTGAATGATGAGCTGTAGTCAATGAACAGCATTATTACATAGGTATTCCTCTTGTCCTGATGGGATAGGGCAGTGTGCAGTGTGATGGAAAAAAAATTCATCAGTGGACCTATTGGGGCGGTAAGCAAACTGAAGTGGGTCTAGTGTGACCGGTAAGGTGGAGGTGATATGATCCTTGACTAGTCTCTCAAAGCACTTCATGATGACAGAAGTGAGTGCTACCGGGCGGTAGTCATTTAGTTCAGTTATCTTTGCCTTCTTGGGAACAGGAACAATTGTGGCCATCTTGAAGCATGTGGGGACAGGAGACTGGGATAGAGAGCGATTTAATATGTCCGTAAACACACCAGCCAACTGGTCTGCGCATGCTCTGAGGGCGCAGCTAGGGATGTCGTCTGGGCCAGCAGCCTTGCGAGGGTTAACACGTTTAAATGTTTAACTCACGTCGGCCACGGAGAAGGAGAGGGGGGGGGCGCAGTTCTTGTTAGCGGGCCACAACGGTGACACTGTATTATATTCAAAGCGGGCAAAGATGGTGTTTAGTTTGTCTGGAAGCATGACGTCGGTGTCCGTGACGTGGCTGGTTTTCTTTTTGTAGTCCATGATTTCCTGTAGACCCTGACACATACGTCTCGTGTCTGAGCCGTTGAATTGTGAATCCACTTTGTCCCTGTACCGGCATTCCACTTGTTTGATTGCCTTGCGGAGGGAATAACTACACAATTTATATTCTGCCATATTCCCAGACCTCATTTCATGGTTAAATGCGCTGTTTCGCGCTTTCAGTTTTGTGCGAATGCCGCCATCCATCCACGGTTTCTGGTTGGGGTAGATTTTAATAGTCACAGTGGGTACAACATCTCCAATGCACTTTCTTATAAACTCACTCACCGAGTCAGCATATTGGTCGATGTTGTTCTCTGAGGCTGACGGGAACATATCCCAGTTCATATGATCAAAACAATCTTGAAGTGTGGATTCCGATTGGTCAGACAAGCATTGAATGGTTCTAGTCACTGGTACATCCTGTTTGAGTTTCTGCCCATAAGACGGTAGGAGCGAGATTGCGTCGTGGTCGGATTTGCCAAAGGGAGGGCGCAGGAGGGCTTTGTATGCATCCGGGAAGTTAGAGTAGCAGTGATCGAGTATATTAACCCCGCGAGTACTACAATCAATATGCTGATAGAATTTAAATAGCCTTGTTCTCAGGTTAGCTTTGTTATAATCCCCAGCTACAATAAATGCAGCCTCAGAATATACAGTTTCCAGTTTACATAGAGTCCAGTGAAGTTCCTTGAGGGCCGTCGTGGTGTCTGCTTGAGGGGGAATGTACACAGCTGTTTACGATAATTGGCATTTGATTGTAAGGAATTCTAGGTCGGGTGAGCAGAAGGACTTGAGTTCCTGTATGTTGTTATGGTTACACCATGAGTCGTTAATCATGAAGCATACACCCCCGCCCTTCCTCTTCCACAGAGAGGTGTTTATCTTTGTTGGCGCGATGCAGGGAGAAGCCCTGTGGCTGAACCAATTCCGACAACATATCCCGAGAGAGCCATGTTTCCGTGAAATAGAGGATGTTACAATCTCTGATGTCTCTCTGGAACGCAACCCTTGCTTGAATTTCGTCTACCTTGTTGTCAAGAGACTGGACATTGGCGAGTAGTATACTGGGGAACGGTGTGCAATGTGCCCGTCTACGGACCAGGAGGCCGTTTATTACCATAGAGTATGACTGCAGCTTATTCTTCACACTGCATGGCCTTGTTAACAAGGATCATTGCAGCTCACAGCACCAGTACCAGTTAGCCAGCTCCACTGATGTAAAGGGTTGTACCACTAGCTAGCTACTGCAGATTATCTAGATATATGATGGTAAAGTAGACTCGCATCAGATCATTAGTGACTGTAAACAACTCATGAATAAAGCCTTGTTGTCTTTCCTCCTCCACCTTTCTCCCTTAACTCTCTCTCCCACCCCAACATCTCTCCCCCAACCCTTATACACCCCCTCTGGCCTCTGCCCTCACTTAATCCTTCTACACCCCCTCTGCCCTCCCACCCTACCCTCATCTAACCCTTCCCTACTACCCTCTACCACCCTCTCCTACCATCTCCCCTCTGCCCTGTACCCTCTACCACCCTCTCCTCCCGTCTCCCCTCTGCCCCTACCCTCACCTACGCCCTCCTACCCTCTGCCTGCTTCCCATAACCCCTTCTCTCTCTCCACCCATGCAGGTTACCCCTGGCGGGCTGCCAGACCCTGCTGAGTCCCATAGTGAGCTGTGGTCCCCCGGGGGTGGTTCTGACGCGGCCCACAATTCTCAGCATGGACCATTGTTCTGACGCCTGTCCTGAGAACTGGGCCATCAGGCTGAAGAAACAGAACTACGAAGGTGTCTGGGAGGTGAGAACACACACACACACACACACACACACACACACACACACACACACACACACACACACACACACACACACACACACACACACGTATTCACACGTGAGAGGAACAGCATTATAGCTAGATTAATTTATTTTTTAGAGCCCTTTTTTTTGTTGTTGCAGGTTTTTGTTCCAGCCCAACTAACACAGCTGATTTAACTAACTAATTGAGCACACCCAGAGGCTATAGGACCAGTGCTACTGTACTGGTGTTGAGGAAATAGAACAATCACAGGGAGCCGGGGTAGAGGGTAGAGGATGGTTTGGCCGGGGGGGGGGGGGGGCCTGGTTAGTACTTGGATGGGAGAACGCCTGGGAATACCAAGTGCTGTAAGCTTTTTTTTTAAATAAAAATATTTAAAAAATATCAATCGTGGCCAGTTATTCTCCAAAAGGAATTCAATTCTTTCTTCAAATGTCTCCATCTGTCACTTAAATTGCAAAAATTGGTACTTCTTAAAGTTCTTAAACCCTGTGTTTCTGACCCCCCCTGACACCAATTACAAAGACCCCTCTATACAGTACTGTCTCTGGGCTACAGAGCAGTTCCCCTCTCTACTCTACCTGTAAGACTACATTAGAAAGCAGTGCAGAGATCCAACCTTCCCTCACCCTTCATATAAATTCTTCAATGTATGTGTGTCGGCTCAGGAATACGGTATGTCAGAGTAGTGAGAGAGAGAGAGAGGAGGACAGAGAAAGAGAAAGAGAGGTAGAGGGAGAGAGAGGGGGGAGGGAGGGAGAGGGAGAGGATGAATGATAGGTCTGTGAGAGGGAGAGAGAGGGGGGAGGGAGGGAGAGGACGAATGATAGGTCTGTGAGAGGGAGAGAGAGGGAGGGAGGTGGGGAGAGAGAGAGGGGGAGAGAGAAAGAGAAAGAGAGGTAGAGCGAGAGGGAGAGGGAGAGAGAGGGGGGGGGGAGCGTGAGAGAGAGGACGAATGAGAGGTCTGTGAGAGCGAGCGAGTGAGTGAGGGAGTGAGTGAGTGAGTGAGTGAGTGAGTGAGTGAGTGAGTGAGTGAGTGAGTGAGTGAGTGAGTGAGTGAGTGAGTGAGTGAGTGAGTGAGTGAGTGAGTGAGTGAGTGAGTGAGTGAGTGAGTGAGTGAGTGAGTGAGTGAGTGAGTGAGTGAGTGAGTGAGTGAGTGAGGGAGGGAGGGAGGGAGGGAGGGAGGGAGGGAGGGAGGGAGGGAGGGAGGGAGGGAGGGAGGGAGTGAGGGAGTGAGTGAGTGAGTGAGTGAGTGAGTGAGTGAGTGAGTGAGTGAGTGAGTGAGTGAGTGAGTGAGTGAGTGAGTGAGTGAGTGAGTGAGGGAGGGAGGGAGGGAGTGAGGGAGGGAGGGAGGGAGGGAGGGAGGGAGGGAGGGAGGGAGGGAGGGAGGGAGGGAGTTTAATAGAATGTGTCTTTTTGAAAATCAAGTATACTTTAAATGCCTGGATGTCGTAGTCATTTAGACTTTGACGACAGCACAGCTGATCGTTAGATATGGGGTATGTACAGCTGATCGTTAGATATGGGGTATGTACAGCTGATCGTTAGATATGGGGTATGTACAGCTGATCGTTAGATATGGGGTATGTACAGCTGATCGTTAGATATGGGGTATGTGCTGCTGATCGTTAGATATGGGGTATGTGCTGCTGATCGTTAGATATGGGGTATGTGCTGCTGATCGTTAGATATGGGGTATGTGCTGCTGATCGTTAGATATGGGGTATGTGCTGCTGATCGTTAGATATGGGGTATGTACAGCTGATCGTTAGATATGGGGTATGTGCTGCTGATCGTTAGATATGGGGTATGTGCTGCTGATCGTTAGATATGGGGTATGTGCTGCTGATCGTTAGATATGGGGTATGTACAGCTGATCGTTAGATATGGGGTATGTGCTGCTGATCGTTAGATATGGGGTATGTGCTGCTGATCGTTAGATATGGGGTATGTGCTGCTGATCGTTAGATATGGGGTATGTGCTGCTGATCGTTAGATATGGGGTATGTGCTGCTGATCGTTAGATATGGGGTATGTGCTGCTGATCGTTAGATATGGGGTATGTGCTGCTGATCGTTAGATATGGGGTATGTGCTGCTCATCGTTAGATATGGGGTATGTGCTGCTGATCGTTAGATATGGGGTATGTGCTGCTGATCGTTAGATATGGGGTATGTGCAGCTGATCGTTAGATATGGGGTATGTGCTGCTGATCGTTAGATATGGGGTATGTGCTGCTGATCGTTAGATATGGGGTATGTGCTGCTGATCGTTAGATATGGGGTATGTGCTGCTGATCGTTAGATATGGGGTATGTGCTGCTCATCGTTAGATATGGGGTATGTGCTGCTGATCGTTAGATATGGGGTATGTGCTGCTGATCGTTAGATATGGGGTATGTGCAGCTGATCGTTAGATATGGGGTATGTGCTGCTGATCGTTAGATATGGGGTATGTGCTGCTGATCGTTAGACATGGGGTATGTGCTGCTGATCGTTAGATATGGGGTATGTGCTGCTGATCGTTAGATATGGGGTATGTGCTGCTGATCGTTAAATATGGGGTATGTACAGCTGATCGTTAGATATGGGGTATGTGCTGCTGATCGTTAGATATGGGGTATGTTCTGCTGATCGTTAGATATGGGGTATGTGCTGCTGATCGTTAGATATGGGGTATGTGCTGCTGATCGTTAGATATGGGGTATGTGCTGCTGATCGTTAGATATGGGGTATGTGCTGCTGATCGTTAGATATGGGGTATGTGCTGCTGATCGTTAGATATGGGGTATGTACAGCTGATCGTTAGATATGGGGTATGTACAGCTGATCGTTAGATATGGGGTATGTGCTGCTGATCGTTAGATATGGGGTATGTGCTGCTGATCGTTAGATATGGGGTATGTGCTGCTGATCGTTAGATATTGGGTATGTGCTGCTGATCGTTAGATATGGGGTATGTACAGCTGATCGTTAGATATGGGGTATGTGCTGCTGATCGTTAGATATGGGGTATGTGCTGCTGATCGTTAGATATGGGGTATGTACAGCTGATCGTTAGATATGGGGTATGTGCTGCTGATCGTTAGATATGGGGTATGTGCTGCTGATCGTTAGATATGGGGTATGTGCTGCTGATCGTTAGATATGGGGTATGTGCTGCTGATCGTTAGATATGGGGTATGTGCTGCTGATCGTTAGATATGGGGTATGTACAGCTGATCGTTAGATATGGGGTATGTACAGCTGATCGTTAGATATGGGGTATGTACAGCTGATCGTTAGATATGGGGTATGTGCTGCTGATCGTTAGATATGGGGTATGTGCTGCTGATCGTTAGATATGGGGTATGTGCTGCTGATCGTTAGATATGGGGTATGTGCTGCTGATCGTTAGATATGGGGTATGTGCTGCTGATCGTTAGATATGGGGTATGTGCTGCTGATCGTTAGATATGGGGTATGTGCTGCTGATCGTTAGATATGGGGTATGTGCTGCTGATCGTTAGATATGGGGTATGTGCTGCTGATCGTTAGATATGGGGTATGTACAGCTGATCGTTAGATATGGGGTATGTGCTGCTGATCGTTAGATATGGGGTATGTGCTGCTGATCGTTAGATATGGGGTATGTGCTGCTGATCGTTAGATATGGGGTATGTGCTGCTGAAATCAACAAATAGCAGGAAACGACGCCATCAAGCATGACCCTTTCTCAGTATGTGCATTTTCTAAAATCTAGTATGGTTTAAATGCCAGGATGTTGTACTCATCTCACCTCTTCATCTAGTAGAATTAGACTTTACCACAATGCATTTGGAAGAGGGGGGCTGAGAGTGAAGTAGTCATACTGTAGAACTCAACGAGGCTACTTCATTTGGAACATGCCGAATAGCGAAGCTTCTGCTGTGGTGATCTGCTGTGGTGATCTGCTGTGGTGTGATCTGCTGTGGTGATCTGCTGTGGTGTGATCTGCTGTGGTGATCTGCTGTGGTGATCTGCTGTGGTGATCTGCTGTGGTGATCGATCGTAGGCTAAGTCGTTTTTGTCGTTCTTAAAAATGATCACAAGTATTTCATCGTAATCATCTTTGAAATAAGTATTTCATTTGTATTTATTTTTTGCGGGAGGAATCTCTGTTTCTTGTTCTCGTGGCCTTCGTCAGAGCTTTGAAACTAAATACAACAAAACATCTTATGATTTGTGAATGGGTCGGCACCGAGGGGGACTCATTGATTTGTGAATGGGTCGGCACCGAGGGGGACTCATTGATTTGTGAATGGGTCGGCAGCGAGGGGGACTCATTGATTTGTGAATGGGTCGGCACCGAGGGGGACTCATTGATTTGTGAATGGGTCGGCACCGAGGGGGACTCATTGATTTGTGAATGGGTCGGCAGCGAGGGGGACTCATTGATTTGTGAATGGGTCGGCACCGAGGGGGACTCATTGATTTGTGAATGGGTCGGCACCGAGGGGGACTCAGGGACGTTAGCTTGTGTTATTGAGCTCATGCTAATCAAGCCTTTTGAACATATGGATTGGTTTAGTTCTGTAGACTAGTATACCTATTGAATTATTTAATTTATAGATCAAGCCTTTACTAGTCAATCTGATCTCGCTCTCAATGATCAGTGCTTTGGTTTATTATGTTACTGTCTAGCGGTTCTGAATATGTGATGCAGCCGACTGTCCACGTAGTTTTGCAATAGCCTTTTGATTTACCCCTTTGAACAGTTTAAGTGTGGTTACTAGGCTACACAGTATGTTGAAATTGAACCAATTTATCTGTTTCTGTCGTCAGTCCTTTTTTAAATAGGATAGATGGGCTATGTGGGCTACGGTATAGGTTGAATATGATAGTCTGCCTATAACCAGCCTGAGGAGGTCTATAACTCCATTAGGTTGAATGTGATAGTCTGTCTATAACCAGCCTGAGGTCTATAACTCCATTAGGTTGAATGTGATAGTCTGTCTATAACCAGCCTGAGGAGGTCTATAACTCCATTAGGTTGAATGTGATAGTCTGTCTATAACCAGCCTGAGGAGGCCTATAACTCCATTAGGTTGAATGTGATAGTCTGTCTATAACCAGCCTGAGGAGGTCTATAACTCCATTAGGTTGAATGTGATAGTCTGTCTATAACCAGCCTGAGGAGGCCTATAACTCCATTAGGTTGAATGTGATAGTCTGACTATAACCAGCCTGAGTATGTCTATAACCAGCCTGAGTATGTCTATAACCAGCCTGAGTATGTCTATAACCAGCCTGAGTATGTCTATAACCAGCCTGAGTATGTCTATAACTCCATTAGGTTGAATGTGATAGTCTGACTATAACCAGCCTGAGTATGTCTATAACCAGCCTGAGTATGTCTATAACCAGCCTGAGTATGTCTATATACAGTCTTGCAAAACTCTGCATGCAGTATTTCGATTGGATGTTTGTCCCATTTGGTACATTCATTTTTAGAGAGTGGACCCCATACTTCACTGCCATATAGAGCAATTGGTTCTATAACTGATTGGAACATTTTGAGCCAGATTCTATTTGGAATTTCGATTTTGATGTTCCTTTTAATGGCATAGAATGCTCTTCTTGCTTTGTCTCTCAGCTCATTCCCAGCCATGTGAAAGCTACCTGTGTTGCTGATATTTAGTCCTAGATATGTGTAGTTTTTGGTGTGTTCTAATAGAACAGTGTCCAAATAGAATTTATATTTGTCCGGACCTTTTTTGGAATATCATTATATTTGTTTTTTTAGGTTAACGGTCAGAGCCCAGGTCTGACAGAACCTGTGAAGACGATCTAGGTGCTGCTGTAACCCCTCTTTAGTGGGAGACAGCAGCACCAGGTCATCTGCGTACAGCAGACACTTGATTTCAGTGTTGTGTAGGGTGATACCAGGTGCTGCCGATTCTTCTAATGTTTTTGCCAATTCATTATTGTAGATGTTAAATAGTGTTGGACTTATTGGGCAGCCCTGTTTCACTCCCCACCCCTGAGAGAAGAAGTCTGTTTGCTTGTTGCCAATTTTAACCGCACATTTGATTTTAGTGTAAATTGATTTAATCAAATCATATGTTTTCCCTCCAATACCACTTTCTATTAGTTTATAAAAAAAGACCTTCGTGCCAAATTGAATCAAATGCTTTCTTGAAATCTACAAAACACGAGTAGATTTTGCCTTTGTTTTGGTTTACATGTTTATCAATTAGAGTGTGGAGGGTGTAAATGTGGTCTGTTGTACGATAATTTTTTAGAAATCCAATCTGGCTTCTACTCAGGACGTTGTGTTCGTCAAGGAAATGATGCAGTCTGCTATTTATAATACTGCAGAGAATTTTCCCCAAGTTGCTGTTAACGCAAATTCCTCTGTAATTATTTGGGTCAAATTTGTCTCCATTTTTATAGATTGGTGTGATCAATCCCTGGTTCCAAATATCGGGGGAAATACCTGCAGTGAGGATAATGTTGAAGAGTTTGAGTATAGCCAATTTGAATTTGTGGTCTGTATATTTGATAATTTAATTTAAAATACCATCAGCACCACAGGCCTTTTTGGGTTAGAGAGTGTATAGTTTTTCCAATAATTATTCGTCTGTAATTGGGGTATCCACAGGATTCTGATAGTCTTTGACTGCTAATTCAAGGATTTGTAATTTTTCTTGTATATCTTTTTGTTCTGGGCTCTTTGTTATATTGCTGTAGAGGTTTGCAAAGTGATTTCTCCACATATCCCCATTTTGGATAGCCACTTCCTCATGATGAGGTTTGTTTAATTTATTCCAATTCTCCCAGAAGTGGTTTGATTCTATGGATTCCTCAATTCCAACCAGCTGATTTCTAATGTGCTGTTCCTTTTTTGTTCTTAGGGTGCGTTTGTATTGCTTCAGTGTTTCCCCATATTGAAGGCGTATATTTTTGTTGTCTGGTTCTCTGTGTTTTTGATTAGATATATTTCTCAATGACTTTCTTAGATTTTTGCAATCATTATCAAACCATTTTTCATTATCTGTTATTTCTGGTTTGCTCTTATGCTTCTTTAAATTAGCCAAGGAGGCTCATTTGTCAAATATAAAGTTTATGTTCCAAACAGCCAAATTTACACCTTCATTGCTGAAGGAGAATGTTAAGGCTAAAAAGTTGTCCAGGAGAGATTGTATTTTTTGGCTACTAATTGCTTTTTGGTAGATGTCTGTACTGTTTGCACTCCATCTATAGGCCTGTTTAGTACCATGTAATTAAAAAAAAAATCTCTCTCTCTCTCTCTCTGTTTGTCTCTCTCTCTGTCTGTCTCTCTCTCTCTGTCTCTCTCTCTCTGTCTCTCTCTCTCTGTCTCTCTCTCTCTGTCTCTCTCTCTCTGTCTCTCTCTCTCTGTCTCTCTCTCTCTGTCTCTCTCTCTCTGTCTCTCTCTGTCTCTCTGTCTCTCTCTCTCTCTCTCTCTCTCTCTCTCTCTCTCTCTTTCTCTCTATCTTTCTCTCTCTCTCTTTCTTTCTCTCTCTCTCTCTCTCTCTGTCTCTCTCTGTCAATTTTCAATTTCAATTCAATTCAATTTGCTTTATTGGCATGACGTAACAATGTACATATTGCCAAAGCTTATTTTGGATATTTACAATATAAAAATGAGAATCAAAATTGTCAACGTGACAACAGTAACAACAATAACCAAGTGTCAAAATAACCATACATTCAACAATAACAATAAGCATACAGTAGAGGACATGTGCAGGTTGATTGGTCTGTCAGACACTGTCCCTCAACTTATGGCAGGCAGCAATGTAGTGCGCTGCCAACCCACAGCTCTCTGCCTCCTCCCCCAACAGGACGGGTAGCCTACTCTCATCAGAGAGGTCTTTGAAACCTTGAATAACGGTTTCAAATTTGGGGAAATGACACTCTCTAATTGTTTTATATTTTTTACATTTTGTTAGGAAATGCAGCTCCGTCTCAGGTTCTGCTGTTGTGCAGTGGTTGCACAGCCTTTCCTCTACAGGGAGCCAGGTTTTCCTGTGTCTACCCTTCTCAATGGCAAGGCTGTGCTCACTGAGGCTGTGCTGTGCTCACTGTCTCTCTCTTTCTCTCTCTGTCGCTCTCTTTCTCTCTCTCTCTCTTGGCTGCTTACTGTTTGTAGGGGTTATTGGCCTGGGGTTGGCTTGCAGGGCAGGGGATGGAGGTAGTTTTTTATTTCCGGGTGGCTGCAGCGACAGTTCGGAATGTCAGGAGGGAAGGTAGAGAAGGTGTTGGGGCGTAGGTCTTCTTTCATGTTCAATATTGGGCATAAATGATTTACCCCTCCATGTAGGTGGGCGATGGGATGTCAGAGCGATAGATTGGCCTGTCGAAGTATGAGGTTATAGCTGCACGTTTAATCATCAGCCCCTGGCTCAGATATAGCTGTCTCTCTATTTCTCTGGTTCTCTGTCTCTCTGTCTCTCTGTCTCTTTCTGTCTCTCTCTGTCTCTCTCTGTCTCTCTCTCTCTGTCTCTCTCTCTCTGTCTCTCTCTCTCTGTCTCTCTCTGTATGTCTCTCTCTGTCTCTCTGTCTATGTCTCTCTCTGTCTCTCTGTCTATGTCTCTCTCTGTCTCTCTCTGTCTCTCTCTCTCTCTCTCTGTCTCTCTCTGTCTCTCTGTCTCTCTCTCTCTGTCTTTCTCTGTCTCTCCCTCTCTGTCTCTCCCTCTCTGTCTCTCTCTGTCTCTCTCTCTCTCTGTCTCTCAATTCAATTCAATTCAATTCGCTTTATTTGCATGACGTAACAATGTACATATTGCCAAAGCTTATTTTGGATATTTACAATATAAAAATAAATCAAAATGAGAATCAAAATTGTCAACGGGACAACAGTAACGACAATAACCAAGGGTCAAAATAGCCATACATTCAACAATAACAATAAGCATACAGTAGAGGACATGTGCAGGTTGAGTGGTCTGTCAGACACTGTCCCTCAACTTATGGCAGGCAGCAAGACCGGTCACTAGAGCAATACTGTTAGAACAGAAGATGGACTGACAGGGAGGACCACTTATGGGGAAATACATGACTAGACATGCTAATAAACAGCCTAAACCTGTCAAATTTAGCCCATCACTGGTAGTATATATGACTGGGATGACCTGTAAAATATAGCTCATCACTGAGAGTATATATAACTGGGATGACCTGTAAAACATAGCCCATCACTGGGATGACCTGTAAAATATAGCTCATCACTGAGAGTATATATAACTGGGATGACCTGTAAAATATAGCTCATCACTGGGATGACCTGTAAAATATAGCTCATCACTGAGAGTATATATAACTGGGATGACCTGTAAAATATAGCTCATCACTGGGATGACCTGTAAAATATAGCTCATCACTGAGAGTATATATAACTGGGATGACCTGTAAAATATAGCTCATCACTGGGATGACCTGTAAAATATAGCCCATCACTGAGAGTATATATAACTGGGATGACCTGTAAAATATAGCTCATCACTGGGATGACCTGTAAAATATAGCCCATCACTGAGAGTATATATGACTGGGAGGACCTGTAAAATATAGCTCATCACTGAGAGTATATATGACTGGGAGGACCTGTAAAATATAGCCCATCACTGGGATGACCTGTAAAATATAACTCATCACTGAGAGTATATATAACTGGGATGACCTGTAAAATATAGCCCATCACTGGTAGTATATATGACTGGGATGACCTGTAAAATATAGCTCATCACTGGTAGTATATATGACTGGGATGACCTGTAAAATATAGCTCATCACTGGTAGTATATATGACTGGGATGACCTGTAAAATATAGCTCATCACTGGGATGACCTGTAAAATGTAGCTCATCACTGAGAGTATATATGACTGGGATGACCTGTAAAATATAGCTCATCACTGAGAGTATATATGACTGGGAGGACCTGTAAAATATAGACCATCACTGAGAGTATATATGACTGGGATGACCTGTAAAATATAGCTCATCACTGAGAGTATATATGACTGGGAGGACCTGTACATTTTAGCTCATCACTGAGAGTATATATGACTGGGAGGACCTGTACATTTTAGCTCATCACTGAGAGTATATATATAAATAACTACTATCGATATTGATGCTGCACTAAATGATGAACGTCTTCATAGAGACTGATATACTATCGAATCACCATAATTACACCATCTCCTATTTATGATTAGAAAACATTGCTACTCACTCCTGTATATTGATACATTGCCTGCATGCTAGCCTATAGCGTAGGCTAGTTCCTTCTTGTATGACGGGGAATGATTCCCCAATGCAGGGGTATGTGTTCACGGAGCACGCCCAATCTGCCTGAAAGATGGTATTAGGAACAAACGAGATGATAGCTAAATGGATATATGATAGCTAAGTCTACTTAGCTAGCTAGTTTGTAGCCGCTGTTGACTGGCAACAGTAGAGCAGCGAGATGGTTGATCCTCACTATCAGTGTCGACCCAGCGGCAGCCAAACATTGCAACATGAGCGTATTGAAAGATGCAGGGGAGGTTCAAGCACAGCTAGAGAGCATTCACTAAGAATATATTACATAACAACACAGCAGCGTAGAGAGAGAGACATTTAGTGACACAGCAGCGTCGATGCAGAACAAGAAGCCAGTGTACAGTAGCAGTAGTAGCGAACAGAGGCACGATGACAGAACATACCTGTAAACTGATGCAGCCCCCAGCATGCTTGAAAATATGGAGAGTGGTACTCAGTAATGTGTTGTATTGGATTTACCTCAAACATAACACTTTGTTTTCAGGACAAAAAAAGTTAATTGCTTTGCCACATATTTGCAAGCATGTTTTGGAATATTTCTATTTGGTACAGGCTTCCTGCTTTTCTCCTTATTTTCAAGCATAGTGGTGGCTGCATCATGTTATGGGTATGCTTGTAAGTGTCAAAGACTGGGGAGTTTCTCCAGGATATATAAGAAACGGAATGGTTCAGTCTGCTTTCCATCAGACACTGGGAGATGAATTCCCCTTTCAGCAGGACAATAACCTAAAACACAAGGCCAAATATACACTGGAGATGCTTACCAAGAAGACAGTGAATGTTCCTGAGTGGCGGAGTTACAGTTTTGACTTACTTGAAAATCTATGGTAAGACCTAAAAATGGTGGTCTAGCAATGATCAATAACCAACTTGACAAAGCGCAAAGAATATTGAAAATAATAATGGGCAACTTTTGCACAATCCAGGTGGAAAGCTCTGAGAGACTTACACAGAAATCACTGCCAAAGGTGCTTCTACAAAGTATTGACTCAGGGGTGTAAATTAGACATTTCTAAAATCATGTTTTCACTTTGTCATTATGGGGTATTGTTTGTAGATGGGTGAAAAAAAATTCAGTCTGTAACAGAACAAAATGTGGAATACGTCAAGGGGTATGAACACTTTCTGATGGCTACCTCAATTACCTCATAACCCAGCACATTGACTCAGTACTGGTTTTCCCTGTATATAACCATGTTAATACCTGATCATCCCTGTATTTAACCATGGTATTACCTGGTACTCCCTTTATATAACCATGTTAATACCTGATCATCCCTGTATTTAACCATGGTATTACCTGGTACTCCCTTTATATAACCATGTTATTACCTGGTACTTCCTGTATATAGCCATGGTATTACCTGGTACTCCCTTTATATAACCATGTTATTACCTGGTACTCCCTGTATTTAACCATGTTATTACCTGGTACTCCCTGTATATAGCCATGTTATTACCTGGTACTCCCTGTATATAACCATGTTATTACCTGGTACTCCCTGTATATAGCCATGTTATTACCTGGAACTCCCTGTATACAGCCATATTATTACCTGGTACTCCCTGTATATAGCTATGTTATTACCTGGTACTCCCTGTATATAGCCATGTTATTACCTGGTACTCCCTGTATATAGCCATGTTATTACCTGGTACTCCCTGTATATAGCCATGTTATTACCTGGTACTTCCTGTATATAGCCATGTTATTACATGGTACTTCCTGTATATAGCCATGTTATTACCTGGTACTTCCTGTATATAGCCATGGTATTACCTGGTACTTCCTGTATATAGCCATGGTATTTTTACCATGGCTATATATGTGATGGCCGAATGGTAAAGAACATCTAGCCACTCGAGAGCACCCTTACCTGCCGATCTATAAATTACATCTCCATAATCTATCATGGGTAGGATGGTAATCTGAATCAGGGTTAGTTTGGCAGCTGGGGTGAAAGAGGAGTGATTACGATAGAGGAAACCAAGTCTAGATTTAACTTTATCCTGCAGCTTTGATATGTGCTGAGAGAAGGACAGTGTACCATCTAGTGTATCGTCTACCCATACTCCCAAGTACTTGTATGAGGTGACTAGCTCAAGCTCTTAATCCTCAGAGGTAGTAATCACAATCTGCGGGGAGAGGGGCTTCTTTATTTTTGACATTTTTTTTAAGGGGTGGATCAGCTTTATTATTGCGGACAGATTGTTGCTTCCATGCACCAAAAACTCAGGGAAACACTGGATAATATGGAGGAAAAGGAAATCCTCAGAAAATTCAGCAGCGAATATGCCTCTCCATTGGTTCTGGTATGGAAAAAGAATGGGGACTTTTGTTTATGTACTGACTTTAGGTGGTTAAACGCCCGCACAGTAAAGGATGCTCATCCATGTAATTGTCTGCGTCATTTCCAATCCCCCATATATTTTGGGGGTAAATTTATATATATCCATACATACATAAACATTCATTAAAAAAAATGTTTTACCTTTTATTTAACTAGACAAGTCAGTTTAGAACAAATTCTTATTTACAATGACGGCCTAGGAACAGTGGGTTAAGGGGCAGGGCAGAACGACAGACTTTTACCTTGTCAGCTCTGGGATTCGATCTAGCAACCTTTCAGTTACTAGTCCAATGCTCTAACCACTAGGCTACCTGCCACCCCAATATACATACATAAACATGTATATATATATATATATATATATACAGTTGAAGTCGGAAGTTTACATTCACCTTAGCCAAATACATTTAAACTCAGTTTTTCACAATTTCTGACATTTAATCCTAGTAAAAATTCCCTGTCTTAGGTCAGTTAGGATCACCACTTTATTTTAAGAATGTGAAATGTCAGAATAATAGTAGAGAGAATTATTTATTTCAGCTTTTATTTCTTTCATCACATTCCCAGTGGGCCAGAAGTTTACATACACTCAATTAGTATTTGGTAGCATTGCCTTTAAATTGTTTAACTTGGGTCAAATGTTTCGGGTAGCCTTCCACAAGCTTCCCACAATAAGCTGGGTGAATTTTGGCCCATTCCTCCTGACAGAGCTGTTGTAACTGAGTCAGGTTTGTAGGCCTCCTTGCTCGCACACGCTTTTTCAGTTCTGGCCACAAATGTTCTATAGGATTGAGGTCAGGGCTTTGTGATGGCCACTCCAATACCTTGACTTTGTTGTCCTTTAAGCCATTTTGCCACAACTTTGAAAGTACGCTTGGGGTCATTGTCCATTTGGAAGACCCATGATGCCATCTATTCTGTGAAGTGCACCAGTCCCTCCTGCAGCAAAGCACCCCCATAACATGATTCTGCCACCCCCGTGCTTCACGGTTGGGATGGTGTTCTCCTCCACCGGCTTGCAAGCCTCCATACATAAGGCACAGTCAACTTAGTGTATGTAAACTTCTGACCCACTGGAATTGTGAAACAGTGAATTATAAGTTAAATAATCTGTCTGTTAACAATTGTTGGAAAATGACTTGTGTCATACACAAAGTAGATGTCCTAACCGACTTGCCGAAACTATAGATTGTTATTAACAAGAAATGTGGAGTGGTTGAAAAACGAGGGAGAAGCATCGGGGCTAGTCGCATTGGAAGGGGTGGGAGATGAAGAAATGTTGGACGGGCAAGGAGGCATGACTGAGTCAATGACCATATTAGAGCCACATATTTCCCTCAGTTTACACAGGTCCACAAAGAATTTCAAAACAAACTCAATTTTGATAAACTCCCAAATCTATTTGGTGAAATTCCACATGTTATTTTTTCTTTTTTTATTTGACCTTTATTTAACTTCTCTAGGGTAGGGGGCAGCATTTGGAATTTTGGATGAAATGCATGCCCAAATTAAACTGCCTGCTTCTCGGGCCCAGAATATATGATATGCATATAACTGGTAGATTTGGATAGAAAACACTCTAAAGTTTCCAAAACTGTTAAAATAGAGTATGTGAGTATAACAGAACTGATTTAGCAGGCTAATCTTTAAACCTATGTAAAATATGTTTCGTTTTCTTTATTTTTATAATGAGTATTTCAATTTGGCGCCCAGCAGTTTCACTGGCTGTTGAAGAGGTGGGACGCTAACGTACCCAAGAGAGGTTTTAACTAGGCAAGTCAGTTAAGAACAAATTCATATTTACAATGACGGCCTACTCCCCCGGCCAAACCTGGGCCAATTGTGTGCCGTCCTATGGGACTCCCAATCACGGCCGGATGTGATACATCCTGGAATCAAACCAGGGACTGTAGTGACTGTAGTGACGCCTCTTGCACTGAGATGCAGTGCCTTAGACCTCTACGCCACTCGGGAGCCCACAGTATGCCATCACAGCAGCAATATTTGTGACCTGTTGCCACAAGAAGGGCAACCAATAAAGAACAAAAACCATTGTAAATACAACCCATATTTATGTTTATTTATTTTCCCTTTTTTTCCCTTTTTTTACAAATAATATCTAATTTGAAATGCCTTTATTCTTTTCGAGAGAGAGAGAGAGAGAGGCCTAAACATCAGCTCCACAGGTAACTTCCACAAAACTGTGAATGATCTCAGAGACAAGGCAAGAAGGGCCTTGTATGCCATCGAAAGGAACATAACATTTAAATTGAGAGGCGGGAGAGAGAGGAGAGAGAGAGAGGCAGAAAAGGGAAGTAGAGGCTAAGAGAGAAGAAGTTAGTGTCAGAAAGATGTGGATATTAAACGGTTTCTCTCTCCTCTGCTCTCCAGTCAGAGAAACATAGAAATGATTAGAGAGTGAGACTCTATTGTGGTTACATAGGAAATGAACTGTGTCCGTTCTAATTGTATTGATGCAGATAGTGTGGTATCAATCCCATGGGACTCGAACAGGGGATTGCTGTGGTGGAAAGTTTAGTCTCATGTTCATGACGTTTTTTAATTTATTTTTAATTTGTAAAGTGTGTTGAAACATTGTATTAATAAACTTTAAATAAATTGTGATTTTATATAAATCTGTACAGGGACCATTTTGTCTGTAGCCAGGTGGGTTGAAGCTAAAGGCCCGCTTGTGAATGTTTTGCGTCTATCGAAGTTCATTCATTAGGTATTAGGTAATTTATTGATTTATTCAGGCTTTATATGCGGTTATCTGATAGATTAAATGATCAAAGCCTTTTCATTATCTTCAAATGCTACGAAATTAGCAACTATCAAATAAAAGAAACAGGGCATTAAAAATAACTCTTTTAGGATTTAGCGTCTAAGAAGTTTTGTGTCCATCAAAGCTTATTTTTTAGGTTTAGGTAATTTATTGATATAATCATCCCACTGATAACATGATCAACAGGCAGCTTCTATCTTGTATTTATCCAATGCAGCCTACCAGTTAAAAACAATAGCAAGTAGCAAAGTCAAGAAGCACTCCTAAAGCCTTAGTGTGTCATCTAGGTCTGTTGAGCTGCTGGTAATTGTACTGGCAGGTAGAGCTGATGGTAATTGTTCTGGCAGGTAGAGCTGATGGTAATTGTTCTGGCAGGTAGAGCTGTTGGTAATTGTACTGTTCTGGCAGGTAGAGCTGATGGTAATTGTTCTGGCAGGTAGAGCTGTTGGTAATTGTTCTGGCAGGTAGAGCTGTTGGTAATTGTTCTGGCAGGTAGAGCTGATGGTAATTGTACTGTTCTGGCAGGTAGAGCTGATGGTAATTGTACTGGCAGGTAGAGCTGATGGTAATTGTTCTGGCAGATAGAGCTGTTGGTAATTATTCTGGCAGGTAGAGCTGTTGGTAATTGTTCTGGCAGGTAGAGCTGTTGGTAATTGTACTGTTCTGGCAGGTAGAGCTGTTGGTAATTGTTCTTGCAGGTAGAGCTGTTGGTAATTGTTCTGGCAGGTAGAGCTGATGGTAATTGTTCTGGCAGGTAGAGCTGTTGGTAATTGTTCTGGCAGGTAGAGCTGTTGGTAATTGTACTGTTCTGGCAGGTAGAGCTGTTGGTAATTGTTCTGGCAGGTAGAGCTGATTGTAATTGTTCTGGCAGGTAGAGCTGTTGGTAATTATTCTGGCAGGTAGAGCTATTGGTAAATGTTCTGGCAGGTAGAGCTGATGGTAATTGTTCTGGCAGATAGAGCTGATGGTAATTGTACTGTTCTGGCAGGTAGAGCTGTTGGTAATTGTTCTGGCAGGTAGAGCTGATGGTAATTGTACTGTTCTGGCAGGTAGAGCTGTTGGTAATTGTTCTGGCAGGTAGAGCTGATGGTAATTGTTCTGGCAGGTAGAGCTGTTGGTAATTGTTCTGGCAGGTAGAGCTGATGGTAATTGTGTTGTTCTGGCAGCCAGCTCTCTTCACACTTCTCTTCCTCTCTCACTCTCTCTTTACCTTTCAGAACTCATTCCTCTGGCTGAGGAGTCCAATATTCTTTGGATGTTACATCTCTCCTCTCTCTCCGTTCTCTCTCCGTTCTCTCTCTGTTCTCTCTATGTTCTCTCTCCGTTCTCCCTCCTTTCTCTCTCTGTTCTCTCTCCGTTCTCCCTCCTTTCTCTCTCTGTTCTCTCTCCGTTCTCCCTCCTTTCTCTCTCTGTTCTCTATCATTTCTCTTTCTGTTCTCCCTCATTTCTCTCTCTTCTTTCTCTCTCTGTTCTCTCTGTTCTGTCTGTTCTCTATCATTTCTCGTTCCGTTCTCTCTCTCCGTTCACTCTCTCCGTTCTCTCTCTTTCTCTCCAGAAGCAGTGTTGTTGCCAGGAAACTAGAGGAGTCTTCTTCCATGTCAATTGATTGCCTAGATCCGAACTACATAGTTGATTATTAATGTTCTATAGGTCACTGTCCTCACATACTGTATATACACCGCCTGACCCCATAACCACACACCCTCTCCCTGATCCCATGACCCAATAACCACACACACATCCTCTGTCTGACCCCATAACCACACACACACCCTCCGCAAGACCCCATAACCACACACACACCCTCTGTCTGACCCCATAACCACACACACCCTCCGTCTGACCCCATAACCACACACACACCCTCTGTCTGACCCCATAACCACACACACACCCTCTGTCTGACCCCATAACCAGACACACCCTCCGTCTGACCCCATAACCACACACATACCCTCTGTCTGACCCCATAACCACACACACACCCTCTGCAAGACCCCATAACCAGACACACACCCTCTGTCTGACCCCATAACCACACACACACCCTCTGTCTGACCCCATAACCAGACACACCCTCCGTCTGACCCCATAACCACACACACCCTCCGTCTGACCCCATAACCACACACACACACCCTCTGTCTGACCCCATAACCACACACACACCCTCTGTCTGACCCCATAACCACACACACACCCTCTGTCTGAACCCATAACCACACACACCCTCCGTCTGACCCCATAACCACACACACCCTCCGTCTGACTCCATAACCACACACACACCCTCCGTCTGACCCCATAACCAGACACACACCCTCCGTCTGACCCCATAACCAGACACACACCCTCCGTCTGACTCCATAACCACACACACACCCTCTGTCTGACCCCATAACCACACACACACCCTCTGTCTGACTCCATAACCACACACAGACCCTCTGTCTGACCCCATAACCAGACACACGCCCTCTGTCTGACCCCATAACCACACACACACCCTCTGTCTGACCCCATAACCAGACACACATCCTCTGTCTGACCCCATAACCACACACACACCATCCGTCTGACCCCATAACCAGACACACACCCTCTGTCTGACCCCATAACCAGACACACACCCTCTGTCTGACCCCATAACCAGACACACACCCTCTGTCTGACCCCATAACCACACACACACCCTCTGTCTGACCCCATAACCACACACACACCCTCTGTCTGACCCCATAACCACACACACACCCTCTGTCTGACCCCATAACCACACACACACCCTCTGTCTGACCCCATAACCACACACACACCCTCTGTCTGACCCCATAACCACACACACACCCTCTGTCTGACCCCATAACCACACACACGCCCTCTGTCTGACCCCATAACCACACACACACCCTCTGTCTGACCCCATAACCACACACACACCCTCTGTCTGACCCCATAACCACACACACACCCTCTGTCTGACCCCATAACCACACACACACCCTCTGTCTGACCCCATAACCACACACACACCCTCTGTCTGACCCCATAACCACACACACACCCTCTGTCTGACCCCATAACCACACACACACCCTCTGTCTGACCCCATAACCACACACACACCCTCTGTCTGACCCCATAACCACACACACACCCTCTGTCTGACCCCATAACCACACACACACCCTCTGTCTGACCCCATAACCACACACACACCCTCTGTCTGACCCCATAACCACACACACACCCTCTGTCTGACCCCATAACCACACACACACCCTCTGTCTGACCCCATAACCAGACACACACCCTCTGTCTGACCCCATAACCAGACACACACCCTCTGTCTGACCCCATAACCACACACACACCCTCTGTCTGACCCCATAACCACACACACACCCTCTGTCTGACCCCATAACCACACACACACCCTCTGTCTGACCCCATAACCAGACACACACCCTCTGTCTGACCCCATAACCACACACACACCCTCTGTCTGACCCCATAACCACACACACACCCTCTCCCTGCCCCCAAAACCACACTTTTGCCTGTCTATCCCCAGGATGGGCTCCAGATGCGTGAAGCACTCAGAGCCGTACTGCTGTCTCAAACACACACACACACACACACACACACACACACACACACACACACACACACACACACACACACACACACACACACACACACACACACACACACACACACACACACCCACACACACCCTGCCCCTAACCCCACACCTCTCTCTCTCTATCCCCAGGACGTCTTAATGATGGGAGAGGAGTTGATCTCAGAGCCGTATTACTGTCAGTTGGAGGCAGAGACGTGCAGAGTGTTCTCGGAGCAGTTGGGTCGTTTCTCTCTGGTGGGAGAATCTCTAAACATGGCCGCAGCTAAGCGTCTCCGCCTGGTGCTCTTCTCTGACGCATACTGCTCTACCCTGGAGTATAACATCAGAGTCTACTGCATGGATGATACACAAGATGTCTTCAAGGTAAGGAACCTAGATTCACACACACCTTTAGATCCCCACAGAGGTGCTGTTTCATCCACAGAGGTGCTGTTTCATCCACAGAGGTGCTGTTTCATCCAAAGAGGTGCTGTTTCATCCACAAACCTTTATATCCCCACAGAGGTGATGTTTCATCCACAGAGGTGCTGTTTCATCCACACACCTTTAGATCCCCACAGAGGTGATGTTTCATCCACAGAGGTGCTGTTTCATCCACACACCTTTAGAACCAGACATAGGTTATGTTTCATCCACAGAGGTGATGTTTCATTCACAGAGGTGATGTTTCATCCACAGAGGTGCTGTTTCATCCACACACCTTTAGATACCCACAGAGGTGATGTTTCATCCACAGAGGTGATGTTTCATCCACAGAGGTGCTGTTTCATCCACATAGGTGCTGTTTCATCCACAGAGGTGATGTTTCATCCACACACCTTTAGATCCCCACAGAGGTGATGTTTCATCCACAGAGGTGATGTTTCATCCACAGAAGTGCTGTTTCATCCACAGAGGTGCTGTTTCATCCACATAGGTGCTGTTTCATCCACAGAGGTGCTGTTTCATCCTGTCTATTAAAGGCACTGGATATGCTGTAAGGCTGATTAGACATCCTGACGGAAATGTGCCTCCCGCACGCTTGAATGATCTAGTGTGTGTGTGTGTGTGTGTGTGTGTGTGTGTGTGTGTGTGTGTGTGTGTGTGTGTGTGTGTGTGTGTGTGTGTGTCTGTCTGTTTGTGTGTGTCTGTGTGCTTGTCTGTGTGTGTGTCTGTGTGCGCCCAACTTAAATTACCACCCCCCCCCCCCATGGGCCCTTGTCAAAAGCAGTGCACTATATATGAAAAGGGGTGGCGTTTGGGATGAGCCAATGAGTGTTCTGAGTGGTTCATGTATCTGCTAAATGAATGTCTCTCTTTGTAACGAATGATAGAGCTGTGTGATGTCTGGATTACCAAACAACAGGACCACGTTTTAAATCACCCTGTAAAAACTACAACTCCCTAGATAGGCTGTGGCTTACCACAGCAATGATAGAATGAGAGAGACATGGAGAGGCTAGTGCACTTTGGGGCCAGGGGGAGAGGGGGCCAGGGGGAGAGGGGGCCAGGGAGAGAGGGGGAGAGTGGGCAAGGGGGAGAGAGGGAGAGTGGGCCAGGGGGAGAGGGGGAGAGTGGGCAAGGGGGAGAGGGGGAGAGTGGGCCAGGGGGAGAGGGGGCCAGGGGGAGAGGGGGAGAGGGGGCCAGGGGGAGAGTGGGCCAGGGGGAGAGGGGGAGAGTGGGCCAGGGGGAGAGGGTCTCCAATTACATAGAATGAACTACAGGACAAAATACAAGCCCTCCAACACCTGTGGGGTTGATGGTGTCCTAAATTAAATTATAAAATATACATACCACACATTCCAATTGGCTACACTTAAACTCTTTAACATCATCCTCAGCTCTGGCATCTTCCCCAATATTTGGAACCAAGGACTGATCACCCCAATCCACAAAAGTGGAGACAAATTTGACCCCAATAACTACCCTGGGATATGCGTCAACAGCAACCTTGGGAAAATCCTCTGCATTATCATTAACAGCAGACTCGTACATTTCCTCAATGAAAACAATGTACTGAGCAAATGTCAAATAGGCTTTTTACCAAAATACTGTACGACAGACCACGTATTCACCCTGCACACCCTAATTGACAAAGAAACAAACCAAAACAAAGGCAAAGTTTTCTCATGCTTTGTTGATTTCAAAAAAGCTTTTGACTCAATTTGACATGACGGTTTGCCATATTGGAAAGTGGTGTTTGGGGAAAAACGTATGACATTATAAAATCCATGTACACAGACAACAAGTGTGTGGTTAAAACAGGCCCGTGGTTTGAGACAGGGATGCAGCTTGAGCCCCACCCTCTTCAACATATATATCAACTAATTGGCGAAGCCACTACAGTCTGCAGCACCGGGCCTCACCCTACTAGAATCTGAAGTCAAATGTCTACCACAAATACAAAGAGCACACAAAAAACTATACGTACCTCGGCCTAAACATCAGCGGGTAACTTCCACAGAGCTGTGAATGATCTGAGAGACCAGGCAACGTCGTCAAAAGGAAAATAACATTTGACAATACCGATTAGGATCTGGCAAAAAATACTTGAATCAATTATAGAACCCATTGCCCTTCATAGTTTTGAGGTCTGGGGTCCGCTCACCAACCAAGAATTCACAAAATGAGACAAACACCAAATCCATAACAAAACCACCACCTACAGAGAAATGATCCAGGAGAAGAGTCCACTAAGAAAGCTGGTCCTGGGGGTCTGTTCAGAAACACAAACAGACCCCACAGAGCCTCAGGACTGCAACATAATTAGACTCAACAAAACAAAAAGATAATTACTTGACACATTGGACAGAATCAACAAAAAGACTGAGCAAACTAGAATGCTATTTGGCCCTAAACGGAGAGTACACAGTGGCAGAATAATTGACCACTGGGACTGAACCAAACTTAAGGAAAGCTTTGACTATATACAGTGAGCATAGCCTTGCTATTGAGAAAGGCCGCCGTAGTCAGACCTGGCTCTCAAGAGAAGAGACACACTGCCCACAAAATGAGGTGGAAACCGAGCTGCACTTCCTAACCTTCTGCCAAATGTATGACCATATTAGAGACACATATTTCCCTCAGATTACACAGACACACAAATCATTTGAAAACAAAACCAATTTTGATAAACTCCCATATCTACTGGGTGAAATTCCACAGTGTGCCATCACAGCAGCAAGATTTGTGACCTGCTGCCACAAGAAAAGGGCAACCAGTGAAGAACATAGCCCTTCTTACATCAGCTGATATCTCAAAGTGCTCTACAGAAACCCAGCCTAAAACCCCAAACAGCAAGCAATGCAGGTGTAGAAGCACGGTGGCTAGGAAAAACTCCCTAGAAAGGCCAAAACCTAGGAAGAAACCTAGAGAGGAACCAGGCTGTGAGGGGTGGCCAGTCCGCTTCTCGCTGTGCCGGGTGGAGATTATAACAGAACATGGCCAAGATGTTCAAATTTTCATAAATGACCAACATGGTCAAATAATAATAATCACAGTAGTTGTCGAGGGTGCAGCAAGTCAGCACCTCAGGAGTAAATGTCAGTTGACTTTTCATAGCCGATCATTCAGAGTATCTCTACCGCTCCTGCTGTCTCTAGAGAGTTGAAAACAGCAGGTCTGGGACAGGTAGCACGTCCGGTGAACAGGTCACGGTTCCATAGCCACAGGTACTTGAACTATTTGCACATAATATGACATTTGAAATGTCTTGTGGAACTTTTGTGAGTGTAATGTTTACTGTTACTTTTTATTGTTTATTTCGCTTTTGTTTATTGTCTATTTCACTTGCTTTGGCAATGTTAACATATATTTCCCTTGCCAATAAAGCCCCTTAAATTGAAATTGAATTGAGAGAGGAGAGGAGAAAAGAGTAGGGGGATGGGGGGGGTGAGTGGAGGGGAGAGTAGGGGAAAGCAGGAAAAGAGGGGAGAAGAGGGGACAGAGGAGAGTGGGAAAGAAAGGAGAATGAGGGGATGAGAGGAGAGGAGAGGAGAGGAGAGGAGAGGAGAGGAGAGGAGAGGAGAGGAGAGGAGAGGAGAGGAGAGGAGAGGAGAGGAGAGGAGAGTGGGAAAGAAAGGAGAATGAGAGGAGAGGACATGTGAGACAAAACCAGTATCATACCGGATATGGGCAATTTTCTGGATACAATTATGATCAGAGTATTATTTATAATTAGAAACACTAATTTTCGGGAGCCAGCGTGTATCTTTTTCAAGTCAGTCAGTCATGTGAGGTTCTATCTATGTACATATTATCATTCACCCCTTTAGATTTGTGTGTATTCGGAAGTTATTGGGAAAATTGTTAGATTACTTTGTTAGATATTACTGCACTGTCGGAACTAGAAGCACAAGCATTTCGCTACACTCGCAATAACATCTGCTAACCATGTGACCAATAACATCTGCTAACCATGTGTATGTGACCAATAACATCTGCTAACCATGTGTATGTGACCAATACATGCCATGTGTATGTGACCAATAACATCTGCTAACCATGTGTATGTGACCAATAACATCTGCTAACCATGTGTATGTGACCAATAACATCTGCTAACCATGTGTATGTGACCAATAACATCTGCTAACCATGTGACCAATAACATCTGCTAACCATGTGACCAATAACATCTGCTAACCATGTGTATGTGACCAATAACATCTGCTAACCATGTGTATGTGACCAATAACATCTGCTAACCATGTGACCAATAACATCTGCTAACCATGTGACCAATAACATCTGCTAACCATGTGTATGTGACCAATAACATTTGATTTGAGACGTGGTCTAAATAACTCGATTGGCTAGTTTGCCTGTACTGGAAAGAAAAGGTTGGGCTTTTATATTGATCCTCCTATCTCTGATTGGATAGAGTGAAGCTGTATATCTCTGGGCACTCAGCTTCATCATTTCACCCGATCAGTTTCCCTCGCATGTTTTCAGTCTGATCATTTAGATTTCTGCCACCTGCTACTGTGCAGGATAAAACAACACTATTGATGCAGGATAAAACAACACTATTGATGCAGGATAAAACAACACTATTGATGCAGGATAAAACAACAAACTATTGATGCAGGATAAAACAACACTATTGATGCAGTATAAAACAACACTATTGATGCAGGATAAAACAACACTATTGATGCAGGATAAACAACACTATTGATGCAGGATAAAACAACACTATTGATGCAGGATAAACAACACTATTGATGCAGGATAAAACAACACACTATTGATGCAGGATAAAACAACACTATTGATGCAGGATAAACAACACTATTGATGCAGGATAAAACAACACTATTGATACAGGATAAAACAACACTATTGATGCAGTATAAAACAACACACTATTGATGCAGTATAAAACAACACACTATTGATGCAGGATAAAACAACACTATTGATGCAGGATAAACAACACTATTGATGCAGGATAAAACAACACTATTGATGAAGGATAAAACAACAACACTATTGATGCAGGATAAACAACACTATTGATGCAGGATAAAACAACACACTATTGATGCAGGATAAAACAACACTATTGATGCAGGATAAACAACACTATTGATGCAGGATAAAACAACACTATTGATGCAGTATGAACAACACTATTGATGCAGGATAAAACAACACACTATTGATGCAGGATAAAACAACACTATTGATGCAGGATAAACAACACTATTGATGCAGGATAAAACAACACTATTGATGCAGGATAAACAACACTATTGATGCAGGATAAAACAACAACACTATTGATGCAGGATAAACAACACTATTGATGCAGGATAAAACAACACACTATTGATGCAGGATAAACAACACTATTGATGCAGGATAAAACAACAACACTATTGATGCAGGATAAAACAACACTATTGATGCAGGATAAAACAACACTATTGATGCAGGATAAAACAACACTATTGATGCAGGATAAAACAACAACACTATTGATGCAGGATAAACAACACTATTGATGCAGGATAAAACAACACTATTGATGCAGGATAAAACAACACTATTGATGCAGGATAAAACAACAACACTATTGATGCAGTATAAACAACACTATTGATGCAGGATAAAACAACACTATTGATGCAGGATAAAACAACACTATTGATGCAGGATAAAACAACACACTATTGATGCAGTATAAACAACACTATTGATGCAGTATAAACAACACTATTGATGCAGTATAAACAACACTATTGATGCAGTATAAACAACACTATTGATGCAGGATAAAACAACACTATTGATGCAGTATAAAACAACACTATTGATGCAGGATAAACAACACTATTATACAGGATAAACAACACTATTGATGCAGTATAAACAACACTATTGATGCAGGATAAACAACACTATTGATGCAGGATAAAACAACACACTATTGATGCAGGATAAAACAACACTATTGATGCAGGATAAAACAACACTATTGATGCAGGATAAAACAACACTATTGATGCAGGATAAAACAACACTATTGATGCAGGATAAAACAACACTATTGATGCAGGATAAAACAACACTATTGATGCAGGATAAAACAACACTATTGATGCAGGATAAAACAACACTATTGATGCAGGATAAAACAACACTATTGATGCAGGATAAAACAACACTATTGATGCAGGATAAAACAACACTATTGATGCAGGATAAAACAACACTACTGATGCAGGATAAAACAACACTATTGATGCAGGATAAATAACACTATTGATGCAGGATAAAACAACACTATTGATGCAGGATAAACAACACTATTGATGCAGGATAAAACACCACTATTGATGCAGGATAAAACAACACTATTGATGCAGGATAAAACACCGCTATTGATGTAGTATAAACAACACTATTGATGCAGGATAAAACAACACTATTGATGCAGGATAAAACAACACTATTGATGCAGGATAAAACAACACTATTGATGCAGGATAAACAACACTATTGATGCAGGATAAACAACACACTATTGATGCAGGATAAACAACACTATTGATGCAGGATAAAACAACACTATTGATGCAGGATAAAACAACACTATTGATGCAGGATAAACAACACTATTGATGCAGGATAAAACAACACTATTGATGCAGTATAAACAACACTATTGATGCAGGATAAAACACCACTATTGATGCAGGATAAAACAACACTATTGATGCAGGATAAAACAACACTATTGATGCAGGATAAAACAACAACACTATTGATGCAGGATAAACAACACTATTGATGCAGGATAAAACAACACTATTGATGAAGGATAAAACAACACTATTGATGCAGGATAAACAACACTATTGATACAGGATAAAACAACACTATTGATGCAGTATAAACAACACTATTGATGCAGGATAAACAACACTATTGATGCAGGATAAAACAACACTATTGATGCAGGATAAACAACACTATTGATGCAGGATAAAACAACACTATTGATGCAGGATAAAACAACACTATTGATGCAGGATAAAACAACAACACTATTGATGCAGTATAAACAACACTATTGATGCAGGATAAAACAACACTCTTGATGAAGGATAAAACAACACTATTGATGCAGGATAAAACAACACACTATTGATGCAGTATAAACAACACTATTGATGCAGTATAAACAACACTATTGATGCAGTATAAACAACACTATTGATGCAGTATAAACAACACTATTGATGCAGGATAAAACAACACTATTGATGCAGGATAAACAACACTATTGATGCAGGATAAACAACACTATTGATACAGGATAAAACAACACTATTGATGCAGTATAAACAACACTATTGATGCAGGATAAAACAACACACTATTGATGCAGGATAAAACAACACTATTGATGCAGGATAAAACAACACTATTGATGCAGGATAAAACAACACTATTGATGCAGGATAAACAACACTATTGATGCAGGATAAAACAACACTATTGATGCAGGATAAAACAACACTATTGATGCAGGATAAAACAACACTATTGATGCAGGATAAAACAACACTATTGATGCAGGATAAAACAACACTATTGATGCAGGATAAAACAACACTATTGATGCAGGATAAAACAACACTATTGATGCAGGATAAAACAACACTATTGATGCAGGATAAAACAACACTACTGATGCAGGATAAAACAACACTATTGATGCAGGATAAATAACACTATTGATGCAGGATAAACAACACTATTGATGCAGGATAAACAACACTATTGATGCAGGATAAAACACCACTATTGATGCAGGATAAAACAACACTATTGATGCAGGATAAAACACCGCTATTGATGTAGTATAAACAACACTATTGATGTAGGATAAAACAACACTATTGATGCAGGATAAAACAACACTATTGATGCAGGATAAAACAACACTATTGATGCAGGATAAACAACACTATTGATGCAGGATAAAACAACACACTATTGATGCAGGATAAACAACACTATTGATGCAGGATAAAACAACACTATTGATGCAGGATAAAACAACACTATTGATGCAGGATAAACAACACTATTGATGCAGGATAAAACAACACTATTGATGCAGTATAAACAACACTATTGATGCAGGATAAAACACCACTATTGATGCAGGATAAAACAACACTATTGATGCAGGATAAAACAACACTATTGATGCAGGATAAAACAACAACACTATTGATGCAGGATAAACAACACTATTGATGCAGGATAAAACAACACTATTGATGAAGGATAAAACAACACTATTGATGCAGGATAAACAACACTATTGATACAGGATAAAACAACACTATTGATGCAGTATAAACAACACTATTGATGCAGGATAAAACAACACACTATTGATGCAGGATAAAACAACACTATTGATGCAGGATAAACAACACTATTGATGCAGGATAAAACAACACTATTGATGCAGGATAAAACAACACTATTGATGCAGTATAAACAACACACTGTTATGCAGGATAAAACAACACTATTGATGCAGGATAAAACAACACTATTGATGCAGTATAAACAACACACTGTTATGCAGGATAAAACAACACTATTGATGCAGGATAAACAACACTATTGATGCAGGATAAAACAACACTATTGATGCAGGATAAACAACACTATTGATGCAGGATAAAACAACACTACTGTGCAGGTTAACAACACTATTGATGCAGTATAAACAACACTATTGATACAGGATAAAACAACACTATTGATGCAGGATAAAACAACACTATTGATGCAGGATAAAACAACACTACTGATGCAGGATAAAACAACACTATTGATGCAGGATAAACAACACTATTGATGCAGGATAAAACAACACTATTGATGCAGGATAAACAACACTATTGATGCAGGATAAAACACCACTATTGATGCAGGATAAAACAACACTATTGATGCAGGATAAAACACCACTATTGATGTAGTATAAACAACACTATTGATGCAGGATAAAACAACACTATTGATGCAGGATAAAACAACACTATTGATGCAGGATAAAACAACACTATTGATGCAGTATAAACAACACTATTGATGCAGGATAAACAACACTATTGATGCAGGATAAAACACTATTGATGCAGAATAAAACAACACTATTGATGCAGGATAAAACAACACTATTGATGCAGGATAAACAACACTATTGATGCAGTATAAACAACACTATTGATGCAGGATAAACAACACTATTGATGCAGGAGAAAACACTATTGATGCAGAATAAAACAACACTATTGATGCAGTATAAAACAACACTATTGATGCAGGATAAAACAACACACTATTGATGCAGGATAAACAACACACTATTGATGCAGTATAAAACAACACTATTGATGCAGGATAAAACAACACTATTGATGCAGGATAAAACAACACACTATTGATGCAGGATAAAACAACACTATTGATGCAGGATAAAACAACACACTATTGATGCAGGATAAAACAACACACTATTGATGAAGGATAAAACAACACTATTGATGCAGGATAAAACTACACACTATTGATGCAGTATAAACAACACTATTGATGCAGGATAAACAACACTATTGATGCAGTATAAACAACACACTATTGATGCAGTATAAAACAACACTATTGATGCAGGATAAAACAACACACTATTGATGCAGGATAAAACAACACACTATTGATGCAGGATAAAACAACACACTATTGATGAAGGATAAAACAACACTATTGATGCAGGATAAAACTACACACTATTGATGCAGGATAAACAACACTATTGATGCAGGATAAAACAACACTATTGATGCAGGATAAAACAACACTATTGATGCAGGATAAAACAACACTATTGATGCAGGATAAAACAACACTATTGCTGCAGGATAAACAACACTATTGATGCAGGATAAAACAACACTATTGATGTAGTATAAACAACACTATTGATGCAGGATAAAACACCACTATTGATGTAGTATAAACAACACTATTGATGCAGGATAAAACAACACTATTGATGCAGGATAAACAACACTATTGATGCAGGATAAACAACACTATTGATGCAGGATAAACAACACTATTGATGTAGTATAAACAACACTATTGATGCAGGATAAAACACCACTATTGATGTAGTATAAACAACACTATTGATGCAGGATAAAACAACACTATTGATGCAGGATAAACAACACTATTGATGCAGGATAAACAACACTATTGATGCAGGATAAACAACACTATTGATGCAGGATAAACAACACTATTGATGCAGGATAAAACAACACTATTGATGTAGTATAAACACCACTATTGATGCAGGATAAAACACCACTATTGATGTAGTATAAACAACACTATTGATGCAGGATAAAACAACACTATTGATGCAGGATAAACAACACTATTGA
>NW_024058964.1:236690-251690 GCF_016432855.1 Salvelinus namaycush
TCAAATGCCGACCGTATTATCTCCCAAGAGAATTCCTGTAGGTTATTCTCACAGCCGTGTGTATCCCACCTCAAGCAGATACCACGACGGCCCTCAAGGAACTTCACAGGACTTTATGACAACTGGAAACCATATATCCTGAGGCTGCATTTATTGTTGCTGGGCATTTTAACAAAGCGAATTTGAGAACAAGGCTACCTAAATTCTATCAGCATATTGATTGTAGCACTCGTGCTGGCAAAACACTAGACCCCTGCTACTCTAATTTCCGCGATGCAGACAAGGCCCTCCCCCACCCTCCATTCGGGAAATCTGACCATGACTCCATTTTGCTCCTCCCTTCCTATAGGCAGAAACTCAAACAGGATGTACCCGTGACAAGGTCTATTCAACGCTGGTCTGACCAATCGGAATCCACGCTTCAAGATTGTTTTGATCACGCGGACTGGGACGTGTTCCCGGGTTGCCTCAGAGAATAATATAGATTTATACGCTGATTCGGTGCGTGAGTCTATAAGGAAGTACATTGGAGATGTTTTACCCACGGTGACTATTAAAACCTACCCTATGTCACGTCCTGACCTTAGTTCCGTTTTTGTGTCTCTGTTTTAGTTTGGTCAGTGCGTGAGTTAGGGTGGGCAGTCTATGTTCTTTTTTCTAGGTTGTTTGTTTTTCTATGTGTTTGGCCAGGTGTGGTTCCCAATCAGAGGCAGCTGTTTATCGTTGTCTCTGATTGGGAGCCATATTTAGGTAGCCTGTTTTCCACTGTGTGTTGTGGGTGATTGTTTTCTGTCTTAGTATTAGTTTCCAGACGAAACTGTTTCGGTTGTTCTTTTTTTGTTGTTTACTTTGTATTGTAGGGTTCAGTTCAGTTTAATAAAATGACGAACTCTTACCACGCTGCACATTGGTCCGATCCTTGCTCCTCCTCATCTGACGAAGAGGAGATCCGTTACAGAATCACCCACCAAAAAAGGACCAAGCAGCGTGGTGACCAGGAGCAGAGGGTTCAGGACTCCTGGACTTGGGAGGAGATTTTGGATGGTAAGGGACCCTGGGCACGGGCTGGTGAATATCGCCGCCTCAAGGAAGAGCTGGAGGCAGCCAGAGCGGCGCCACTACGAGGAATTGGCGCGAGGTAACGGGCACGAGAGGCAGCCCCAGAATTTTTTTGGGGGGGGGGGGACACGGGTGGATTGGCGGACTCAGGTAGGAGACCTGAGCCAACTCCCCGTGCTTACCGTGGCGAGAGAGTGACTGGGCAGGCACCGTGTTATGCGGAGAAGCGCAAGGTGTCCCCAGTTCACACGAATAGCCCGGTGCGCTACATCACAGCTCCTCGAATCGGCCGGGCTAGAGTGGGCATCGAGCCAGGAGGGGTGATGCCGGGTCAGCGCATCTGGTCTCCAGTGCGTCTCCTCGGCCCGGGGCATACTGCACCAGCCCTACGCACGGTGTCTCCAGTTCGCCAGCACAGCCCAGTGCGGCCTGTTCCAACTCCCCGCACTTGCCGGGCTACAGGGGGGATCCAGCCAGGACGAGTGGTGCTAGCTCTGCACTCGAGACCGCTAGTGTGCCTCCACGGTCCAGTGCATCCGGTGCCTCGGCCAAGGACAAGGCCTCCTGTATGTCTCCCCAGCCTGGTGAGTCCTGTGCCTTCTCCCAGAGCCAGGCCTTCTGTATGTCTCTCCAATCCAGTGATAATCCATGGCAAGAAGCCTCCAGTGATAATCCATGGCACGAAGCCTCCAGTGATGATCCATGGCAAGAAGCCTCCAGTGATAATCCATGGCACGAAGCATCCAGTGGTGATCCATGGCAAGAAGCCTCCAGTGATGATCCATGGCACGAAGCCTCCAGTGATAATCCATGGTAAGAAGCCTCCAGTGATGATCCATGGCACAAAGCCTCCAGTGATGATCCATGGCACGAAGCCTCCAGTGATGATCCATGGCACGAAGCCTCCAGTGATGATCCATGGCACGAAGCCTCCAGTGATGATCCATGGCACGAAGCCTCCAGTGATGATCCATGGCACGAAGCCTCCAGTGGTGATCCATGGCACGAAGCCTCCAGTGATGATCCATGGTACGAAGCCTCCGGTGAGGATCCATGGCATGAAGCCTCCAGTGATGATCCATGGCACGAAGCCTCCAGTGATGATCCATGGCACGAAGCCTCCAGTGGTGATCCATGGCACGAAGCCTCCAGTGATGATCCATGGTACGAAGCCTCCGGTGAGGATCCATGGCATGAAGCCTCCGGTGAGGATCCTTGGCATGAGGCCTCCAACGAAGGAAGCTAGTCCGGAGCCTCCAGCGACGCCCTCTAGTCCGGAGCCTCCAGCGACGCCCTCTAGTCCGGAGCCTCCAGCGACGCCCTCTAGTCCGGAGCCTCCAGCGACGCCCTCTAGTCCGGAGCCTCCGGAGTCTCCCTCTAGTCCGGAGCAGCCGGAGTCTCCCTCTAGTCCGGAGCAGCCGGAGTCTCCCTCTAGTCCGGAGCAGCCGGAGTCTCCCTCTAGTCCGGAGCAGCCGGAGTCCCCCTCCTGCCCGGAGCAGCCGGAGTCTCCCTCCTGTCCGGAGCAGCCGGAGTCTCCCTCCTGTCCGGAGCAGCCGGAGTCTCCCTCCTGTCCGGAGCAGCCGGAGTCTCCCTCCTGTCCTGAGCTGCCAGAGCCGCCCGTCTGTCCTGAGCTGCCAGAGCCGCCTGTCAGTCAGGAGCTGCCCGTCACTCCGGCGCTGCCGGAGTCGCCCGTCTATTCGGGGCCTGCTGAAAGGGTCCCCAGTCCGAGGTCGGCGGCGAGGGTCGACCCTAACCAGAAACCGTGGATAGATGGCGAAATTCGCACAAAACTGAAAGCGGGAACCACCGCATTTAACCATGGAAAGATGACTGGGAATATGGCCGACTATAAACAGTGTAGTTAGTCCCTCCACAAAGCAATCAAACAAGTGAAATGTCAGTATGTTAAACAGCCATCACTAACACAGAGAGGCTCCTGCCTGCAGACTTGAAATCATTGGCCACTTTAATAATGTTTACATATCTTGCATTACTCATCTCATATGTATATACTGTCTTTTATACCATTTTAGCCTATTCCGCTCGGTCATTGCTCATCCATATATTTATATATTCTTATTCCTTTACTTAGATTGTGTGTATTAGGTAGTTATTGTGGAATTGTTAGATTTCTTGTTAGATATTGCTGTCAGAAGCACAAGCATTTCACTCGCATTAACATCTGCTAACCCTGAGACCAATGCATGTGGATTTACTCCCTATTTACATTACATAACTGATGTTGCAGCTGTTTGGATTATACATTTGCAAAAAATGTGGGGAAAAAACTGTTTTTTGCTTTGTCATTATGGGGTATTGTGTGTAGATTGACGAAGAAAAAATACAAATGTAATCAATTTTAGAATAAGGCTGTAAAGTAACAAAATGTGGAAAAAGTCAAGGGGTCTGAATACTTTCCGAATGCACTGTACATAGATAGCTGCCTGTAAATTACTGATACTTCATATTTGCATAGCTGCAGTGGTGGAAAAAGTATTCAATTGTCATATTTGAGTAAAAGTAAAGATACTTTAATAGAAAAAGACTCGAGCAAAAGTGAAAGTCACCCAATAAAATACTACTTGAGTCCAAAAGTATTTATTATTTTAAATATACTTAAGTATCAAAAGTAAAAGTATAAACCATTTCAAAATACTAAATATTAAGCAAACCAGACTGCACAATTATTTATTTTCTTTTTTATTGACGGATAACCAGGGGCACACTCCAACACTCCAACATAATTTACTAACAAAGTATTTGTGTTTAGTGAGTCCGCCAGATCAGAGGCAGTAGGGATGGACCTGGGATGTTCTCTTGTTAAGTGTGTGAATTGGACCATTTTCCTGTCAAAATGTAACGAGTAGATCGTATAGATTGATAAAACCATAAGGTAGATACGGTTTTATCTCCCCATAATCATGGTTTTATCTCTCTATACAACTATACCTGCTGGAGCGCGTGCTACGGGTGGGTGCTGCTATGGTGACCAGTGAGCTGAGATAAGGCGGAGCTTTACCTAGCAGAGACTTGTAGATAACCTGTAGCCAGTGGGTCTGGCGACGAGTATGAAGCGAGGGCCAACCAACGAGAGCGTACAGGTCGCAATGGTGGGTAGTATATGGGGCTTTGGTGACAAAACGGATGGCACTGTGATAGACTGCATTCAGTTTGTTGAGTAGAGTGTTGGAGGCTATTTTATAGATGACATCACCGAAGTCGAGGATCGGTAGGATGGTCAGTTTTACAAGGGTATGTTTGGCAGCATGAGTGAAGGATGCTTTGTTGCGATATAGGAAGCCAATTCTAGATTTAATTTTGGATTGGAGATCCAAACCAGACACCTAGGTATTTATAGTTGTCCACATATTCTAAGTCAGAGCTGTCCGGAGTAGTGATGCTGGACGGGCGAGCAGGTGCGGGCAGTGATCGGTTGAATAGCATGCATTTAGTTTTACTGGCATTTAAGAGCAGTTGGAGGACACCGAAGGAGAGTTGTATGGCATTGAAGCTCGTCTGGAGGTTAGTTAACACAGTGTCCAAAGAGGGGCCAGAAGTATACAGAATGGTGTCGTCTGCGTAAAGGTGTATCAGAGAATCACCAGCAGCAAGAGCAACATCATTGATGTATACAGAGAAGAGAGTCGGCCCGAGGATTGAACCCTGTGGCACCCCCATAGAGACTGCCAGAGGTCCGGACAACAGGCCCTCCGATTTGACACACTGAACTCTATCAGAGAAGTAGTTGGTAAACCAGGCAAGGCAATCATTTGAGAAACCAGGGCTGTCGAGTCTGCCAATAAGAATGTGGTGATTGACAGAGTCGTTTATAACCTGGAGCGTGGCTGAGGTGCACCCATGACCAGCTCTGAAACCGGATTGCATAGCGGAGAAGGTACGGGGGGATTCGAAATGGTCGGTAATCTGTTCGTTAACTTGGCTTTCGAAGACCTTAGAAAGACAGGGTAGGATAGATATAGGTCTGTAGCAGTTTGGGTCTAGAGTGTCTCCCCCTTTGAAGATGGGGTTGACCCATCAACAACTACTACATAAACAACTACTACTACCACATAAACAACAACTACTACCACATAAACAACAACTACTACTACATAAACAACAACTACTACTACATAAACAACAACTACTACTACATAAACAACTACTACTACCACATAAACAACAACTACTACTACATAAACAACTACTACTACTACATAAACAACAACTACTACTACATAAACAACTACTACTACTGCATAAACAACAACTACATAAACAACTACTACTACTACATAAACGACAACTACTACTACATAAACGACAACTACTACATAAACAACTACTACTACTACATAAACAACTACTACTACCACATAAACAACAACTATTACTACATAAACAACTACTACTACATAAACAACAACTACTACTAAACAACAACAACTACTACAACATAAACAACAACAACTACTACTACATAAACAACAACTACTACTAAACAACAACAACTACTACAACATAAACAACAACAACTACTAAACAACAACAACTACTACAACATAAACAACAACAACTACTACATAAACAACTACTACAACATAAACAACAACAACTACTACAACATAAACAACAACAACTACTACATAAACAACAACTACTACATAAACAACAAGACACTGTTACATCATCAGACCTGGCAGAGAGGAAGGGGCAGGGCTTCATCAAATGTCACAGCAATAGCTGACACACACACCCACACTAATGGTCACGGTGTAATGGCTGACATCAAGTTAGACAGCCCCCTTTATCACCGAGCCAGGCTGAGAAACAACTTTTATATTATACTCCTCTGTTTCCTCTCCTGGTTATGATTTATAAAACTCAATGTTCCTCTTCTCCTATCAAATAGTACCCTCATTTATAATACACACACACACACACACACACACACACACACACACACACACACACACACACACACACACACACACACACACACACACACACACACACACACACACACACACACGAGATGAAGGATTTGATTTGATTTTAATGCATGCAGGAACACGCACACACACACACACACACACACACACACACACACACACACACACACACACACACACACACACACACACACACACACACACACACACACACACACACACACACACACACACACACACACGGCCTCTAATTAACTGATTATACAGCTGTAACACTCCCTGCTGTGGAGCTAGCTCAGATGGTTAACACATGCAAACACACACACACATCCTGGGCTTCATATTGTTGTGTGGAAGAGAGCAGACAGATTATTCATAAAATTCATTTACAGATACAGTAAGTAGTTGCATCTATCAAACTTGACCTTTCAATTACTATTACTGTGTTAGAACTCAGAAGTGTGCACTATTTTTAAATATTCTACATAGCTTGAAGTGTACTTCTTAGGGGTCTTCTGAGGCCACAGAGCAACAAAGAAAAATAGACTGTTTTAGAAAAAGATTTATCTATCACGACCTTTCAATGACACTTACTACAACATAAACAACTACTACTACTACTACTACTACATGAACAACTACTACTACAACATAAACAACTACTACAACTACTACTACATAAACAACTACTACTACTACTACTACATAAACAACTACTACTACTACTACTACATGAACAACTACTACTACAACATAAACAACTACTACTACTACTACTACATAAACAACTACTACTACTACATAAACAACTACTACTACTACTACTACTACATAAACAACTACTACTACTACTACTACATAAACAACTACTACTACAACATAAACAACTACTACTACTACATAAACAACTACTACTACTACTACTACTACATAAACAACTACTACTACAACATAAACAACTACTACTACTACATAAACAACTACTACTACTACTACTACATAAACAACTACTACTACTACTACTACATAAACAACTACTACTACAACATAAACAACTACTACTACTACATAAACAACAACTACTACATAAACGACAACTACTACATAAACAACAACTACTACTACATAAACAACAACTACTACATAAACAACAACTACTACATAAACGACAACTACTACATAAACAACAACTACCACATAAACAACAACTACTACATAAACAACAACTACTACATAAACTACTACTACTACATAAACAACAACTACCACATAAACAACTACTACTACATAAACAACAACTACTACAACATAAACAACAACAACTACTACATAAACAACTACTACCACATAAACAACTACTACTACATAAACAACAACTACTACAACATAAACAACAACAACTACTACATAAACAACTACTACTACATAAACAACTACTACTACATAAACGACAACTACTACATAAACAACTACTACCACATAAACAACTACTACCACATAAACAACTACTACTACATAAACAACTACTACTACATAAACAACTACTACCACATAAACAACAACTACTACTACATAAACAACAACAACAACTACTACATAAACAACTACTACTACATAAACAACAACTACTACATAAACAACTACTACTACATAAACAACTACTACTACATAAACTACTACTACTACTACATAAACTACTACTACTACATAAACAACAACTACTACATAAACAACAACTACTACATAAACTACTACCACATAAACAACTACTACTACAACATAAACAACTACTACTACATAAACAACAACTACTACTACATAAACAACAACAACAACTACTACATAAACAACTACTACTACATAAACAACAACTACTACATAAACAACTACTACTACATAAACAACAACTACTACATAAACAACAACTACTACATAAACAACTACTACCACATAAACAACTACTACTACATAAACAACAACTACTACTACATAAACAACAACAACAACTACTACATAAACAACTACTACTACATAAACAACAACTACTACATAAACAACTACTACTACATAAACAACAACAACAACTACTACATAAACAACTACTACTACATAAACAACAACTACTACATAAACAACTACTACTACATAAACAACTACTACTACATAAACGACAACTACTACATAAACGACAACTACCACATAAACAACTACTACTACATAAACAACTACTACTACATAAACAACAACTACTACAACATAAACAAATACTACTACATAAACAACAACTACTACTACATAAACAACAACTACTACATAAACGACAACTACCACATAAACAACTACTACTACATAAACAACTACTACTACATAAACAACAACTACTACAACATAAACAACTACTACAACATAAACAACTACTACTACATAAACAACAACTACTACTACATAAACAACTACTACTACATAAACAACTACTACTACTACATAAACAACAACTACTACATAAACAACTACTACTACATAAACAACAACTACTACATAAACAACTACTACTACATAAACAACTACTACCACATAAACAACAACTACTACATAAACAACTACTACTACATAAACAACTACTACTACATAAACAACTACTACTACATAAACAACAACTACTACAACATAAACAACTACTACTACATAAACAACTACTACTACATAAACAACAACTACTACTACATAAACAACTACTACTACATAAACAACTACTACTACATAAACAACTACTACTACATAAACAACAACTACTACAACATAAACAACTACTACAACATAAACAACAACTACTACATAAACAACAACTACTACATAAACAACAACTACTACATAAACAACTACTACTACATAAACAACTACTACTACATAAACAACTACTACTACATAAACAACTACTACTACATAAACAACTACTACTACATAAACAACTACTACTACATAAACAACTACTACTACATAAACAACTACTACTACATAAACAACTACTACCACATAAACAACAACTACTACATAAACAACTACTACTACATAAACAACTACTACTACAAAAACAACTACTACTACATAAACAACAACTACTACAACATAAACAACTACTACTACATAAACAACTACTACTACATAAACAACTACTACTACATAAACAACAACTACTACAACATAAACAACTACTACTACATAAACAACTACTACTACATAAACAACTACTACTACATAAACAACAACTACTACATAAACAACTACTACTACATAAACAACTACTACTACAAAAACAACTACTACTACATAAACAACAACTATTACTACATAAACAACTACTACTACATAAACAACAACTACTACATAAACAACTACTACTACATAAACAACTACTACTACATAAACAACTACTACTACATAAACAACAACTACTACAACATAAACAACTACTACTACATAAACAACTACTACTACATAAACAACAACTACTACTACATAAACAACAACTACTACTACATAAACAACAACTACTACAACATAAACAACTACTACTACATAAACAACTACTACTACATAAACAACAACTACTACATAAACAACAACTACTACATAAACAACTACTACTACATAAACAACTACTACTACATAAACAACTACTACTACATAAACAACTACTACTACATAAACAACTACTACATAAACAACTACTACATAAACAACTACTACTACATAAACTACTACTACTACATAAACAACTACTACTACATAAACAACTACTACTACATAAACAACTACTACATAAACAACTACTACTACATAAACTACTACTACTACATAAACAACTACTACATAAACAACTACTACAACATAAACAACTACTACTACATAAACAACTACTACTACATAAACAACAACTACTACATAAACAACTACTACTACATAAACAACAACTACTACATAAACAACAACTACTACATAAACAACTACTACTACATAAACAACAACTACTACATAAACAACTACTACTACATAAACAACTACTACTACATAAACAACAACTACTACATAAACAACACTACTACATAACACTACTACTACATAAACAACAACTACTACTACATAAACAACTACTACTACATAAACAACTACTACTACATAAACAACAACTACTACATAAACAACTACTACTACATAAACAACAACTACTACATAAACAACTACTACAACATAAACAACTACTACTACATAAACAACAACTACTACATAAACAACTACTACTACATAAACAACTACTACTACATAAACAACTACTACAACTGTGTTTGTGTGTCTGTGTGTGATAGTCACTGTAACATATTCAGACATGGCAGAGAGATGTACCTATACTGTTTTAGATAAAGATGTATCTATCACGACCTTTCAATGACACTTCTATTATTGTTATGAATGGAACCAAACTTCAATGAAACTAAGCCTTCCCGAGGGGTTTGAAGTATACTAAATTACTTGTTAGAAGTCTTGGAAGGCTACGGCTAATCTCTTTAAACGGATGGAGGGAGAGGAGGATATGTGTGGATGGATAGAGGGATGAGTGTGGACGGACAGAAGGAGGGAGAGTGATGGGAGTATGAGTGTGGATGGACGGAGGGGGGAGAAGGAAGGAGGGTGGGATGGAAGGAAGGAGGGATAGAGGGATAGAGGGATGGAGGGATAGAGGGATAGAGGGATAGAGGGATGGAGGGATAGAGGGATAGAGGGATAGAGGGATGGAGGGATAGAGGGATAGAGGGATAGAGGGATGGAGGGATGGAGGGATGGAGGGATGGAGGGATAGAGGGATAGAGGGATAGAGGGAAGGAGGGAAGGAGGGATGGAGGGATGGAGGGATAGAGGGATGGAGGGGTGGAGGGATGGAGGGATAGAGGGATAGAGGGATGGAGGGATGGAGGGATAGAGGGATAGAGGGATGGAGGGTGCTGTGGGGAAACTGTGGCCGTGGTTTTGGTAATCCTGTTATCTGTAAAGCCACTCTGGACCTGAAGACACCATGTTAAGCTGCTTCCGTCTCTCTCTCTCTCTCTCTTTCTTCCTCGCTCCCTCTCTCATTTGGCCGTCAGACTTCAGAGGGTGGCCGTGGCCTTGTCTGACTTTATGTTAACAGTCCTCACACACGCACGCACGTACACACACACACACACACTCACACTCACACTCACACGCGCATACACACGCGCACCAGGGGCTATCTTTAATTCTGTCTGAACAAAAGGAGGATTTTCTCCTCTCTTCTCCCTCCTGCCCTCCTCTGACTTTCTACCCCACATCTTAATATTCTGCTATACACTCTGTCAGCCTCCCAAAGGGAACCCTAATCCCCATAGGGCCCTGGGCAAAAGTAGTGCACTACATAGGGAAGGGCCCCCTAATCCAAATAGGGCCCTGGTCAAAAGTAGTGCACTACATAGGGAATAGCGTTCCATTTGGGCTACAGACCCGTCTCAGATCTTCTCTCTCTACTCCTCCTCAGTGAACGGAACAGGGAATAATTTATCTCTCAATTGGTGATTAATGTGTGATTAGATATTCTAATTCCAAACCTTGTTTCTCTATGGAAGACAGAACAGGGTTCAGCCTCTCGTATCGTAGAGACTGTCTCCCTCTATAGCAGAGTAAACAGTACAGGGTTCAGTCTCTCATATCGTAGAGACTGTCTCCCTCTATGGCAGAGTAAACAGTACAGGGTTCAGTCTCTCGTATCGTAGAGACTGTCTCCCTCTATGGCAGAGTAAACAGTACTGGGTTCAGTCTCGTATCGTAGAGACTGTCTCCCTCTATGGCAGAGTAAACAGTACTGGGTTCAGTCTCGTATCGTAGAGACTGTCTCCCTCTATGGCAGAGTAAACAGTACTGGGTTCAGTCTCGTATCGTAGAGACTGTCTCCCTCTATGGCAGAGTAAACAGTACTGGGTTCAGTCTCTCGTATCGTAGAGACTGTCTCACTCTATGGCAGAGTAAACAGTACTGGGTTCAGTCTCTCGTATCGTAGAGACTGTCTCACTCTATGGCAGAGTAAACAGTACTGGGTTCAGTCTCTCGTATCGTAGAGACTGTCTCCCTCTATAGCAGAGTAAACAGTACTGGGTTCAGTCTCTCGTATCGTAGAGACTGTCTCCCTCTATGGCAGAGTAAACAGTACAGGGTTCAGTCTCTCGTATCGTAGAGACTGTCTCCCTCTATGGCAGAGTAAACAGTACTGGGTTCAGTCTCTCGTATCGTAGAGACTGTCTCACTCTATGGCAGAGTAAACAGTACTGGGTTCAGTCTCGTATCGTAGAGACTGTCTCACTCTATGGCAGAGTAAACAGTACTGGGTTCAGTCTCTCGTATCGTAGAGACTGTCTCCCTCTGTGGCAGAGTAAACAGTACTGGGTTCAGTCTCGTATCGTAGAGACTGTCTCACTCTATGGCAGAGTAAACAGTACTGGGTTCAGTCTCGTATCGTAGAGACTGTCTCCCTCTATGGCAGAGTAAACAGTACTGGGTTCAGTCTCGTATCGTAGAGACTGTCTCACTCTATGGCAGAGTAAACAGTACTGGGGTCAGCCTCTCGTATCGTAGAGACTGTCTCCCTCTATGGCAGAGTAAACAGTACTGGGTTCAGTCTCGTATCGTAGAGACTGTCTCACTCTATGGCAGAGTAAACAGTACTGGGTTCAGTCTTGTATTGTAGAGACTGTCTCCCTCTATGGCAGAGTAAACAGTACTGGGTTCAGTCTCTCGTATCGTAGAGACTGTCTCCCTCTATAGCAGAGTAAACAGTACTGGGTTCAGTCTCGTATTGTAGAGACTGTCTCCCTCTATGGCAGAGTAAACAGTACTGGGTTCAGTCTCTCGTATCGTAGAGACTGTCTCCCTCTATGGCAGAGTAAACAGTACTGGGTTCAGTCTCTCGTATCGTAGAGACTGTCTCCCTCTATGGCAGAGTAAACAGTACTGGGTTCAGTCTTGTATCGTAGAGACTGTCTCCCTCTGTGGCAGAGTAAACAGTACAGGTTTCAGCCTCTCGTATCGTAGGCACTGTCTCCCACTTATGGGCTCGGGTCAAAACAAGTGCACTATATAGGACATGGGGTTCTATTTGGGACGTAGTTTTGTCATTAGTTAACTGGATAATGGGGCGTAGACACGGCTATTACTGCCTGAACCTGGGACATATGCGGACTATCACTCACAGACACACACACACACACACACACACACACACACACACACACACACACACACACACACACACACACACACACACACACACACACACACACACACACACACACACACAGCCTGCCTATTGGTATTCACACTAGCCCTCATTGATACGTGTTTAATTGGCAGCCTGCTCCGTCTCCTATTTCAAGATACAGACACATCTGCTGACAGGTCTAAATGATGGTCCAGAAAAGCACCCTGTTCCCCATGTAGTGTACTTTGTATTTATTAGGATCACCATTGCCCCTGTTAACAAGGCAGCAGCGACTCTTCCTGAGGTGAAAAACAGGACTAAACAATTCCACAACACATCAGAACTAAAACATCACATCAGAACTAAAACATCACATCAGAACTAAAACATCACATCAGAACTAAAACATCACATCAGAACTAAAACATCACATCAGAACTAAAACAACACATCAGAACTAAAACATCACATCAGAACTAAAACATCACATCAGAACTAAAACATCACATCAGAACTAAAACATCACATCAGAACTAAAACATCACATCAGAACTAAAACATCACATCAGAACTAAAACATCACATCAGAACTAAAACATCACATCAGAACTAAAACAACACATCAGAACTAAAACATCACATCAGAACTAAAACATCACATCAGAACTAAAACAACACATCAGAACTAAAACATCACATCAGAACTAAAACATCACATCAGAACTAAAACATCACATCAGAACTAAAACATCACATCAGAACTAAAACATCACATCAGAACTAAAACATCACATCAGAACTAAAACATCACATCAGAACTAAAACATCACATCAGAACTAAAACATCACATCAGAACTAAAACATCACATCAGAACTAAAACATCACATCAGAACTAAAACATCACATCAGAACTAAAACACATCAGATGAAACATGATTACATTTTTACTCCAATATAACATGTACAATACTACAATGTGTGTGTGTGTATTTATGTACAGTTGAAGTCGTAAGTTTACATACACCTTAGCCAAATACATATAAACTCAGTTTTTCACAATTCCAGGCATTTAATCCGAGTAAAAATTCCCTGTCTTAGGTCAGTTAGGATCCCCACTTTATTTTAAGAATGTGAAATGTCAGAATAACAGTAGAGAGAGGGATTTAGTTCAGCTTTTATTTCTTTCATCACATTTCCAGTGGGTCAGAAGTTTACATACACTCAATTAGTATTTGGTAGCATTGCCTTTAAATTGTTCAAATTGGGTCAAACATTTCGGGTAGCCTTCCACAAGCTTCCTACAATAAGTTTGGTGAATTTTGGCCCATTCCTCCTGACAGAGATGGTGTAACTGAGTCAGGTTTGTAGGCCTCCTTGCTCGCACACGCTTTTTCAGTTCTGGCCACAAATGTTCTATAGGATTGAGGTCAGGGCTTTGTGATGGCCACTCCAATACCTTGACTTTGTTGTCCTTTAAGCCATTTTGCCACAACTTTGGAAGTATGCTTGGGGTCATTGTCCATTTGGAAGACCCATTTGCGACCAAGCTTTAACTTTCTGACTGATGTCTTGAGATGTTGCTTCAATATATCCACATAATTTTCCTGCCTCATGATGCCATCTATTTTGTGAAGTGCACCAGTCCCTCCTGCAGCAAGGCACTCCCACAACATGCTGCTGCCACCCCCGTGCTTCACGGTTGGGATGGTGTTCTTCGCCTTGCAAG